>NC_067403.1:234479420-234576920 GCF_016432865.1 Antechinus flavipes
GAGCTTATATTCTATTAGGGGAAAAGAACATATATAAATGAATGGTAGCAAGGATGGGGTACTGGTCCTAAAAGTTACAGAAATGGTGAGACTTTAACTATAAAATGGGGCTATATCTCTAAAATGTGGACTGTGGTTGTGAATTTAAAAAAATTAAATTCTCTAAAATTATTATGCCACAGTTTTCTTTGAATTGTTCTGCCTCAGTTTTCCTGATTTATAATATCTCAATTTCCTTGAGTTAGTATGCTATGTTCCCCTCCTCCCGTTCTTTTTCCTGACCATTAGAACTAATATAAATTAGAGCAGAACTGGAAACTGAGTGGACGCCCATCAATTGAAGAATGGCTGAATAAATTGTGGTATATGAATATTATGGAATATTATTATTCTGTAAGAAATGACCAGCAGGATGATTTCAGAAAGGCCTGGAGAGACTTACATGAACTGATGCTGAGTGAAATGAGCAGGGCCAGGAGATCATTATATACTTCAACAACAAAACTATATGATGATCATCTCTGATGGACGTGGCCCTCTTCAACAAAGAGATGAACCAATAGAGCAGTAATGAACTGAACCAGCTACACCCAGCGAAAGAATTCTGGGAGATAACTTTGAACCATTACATAGAATTCCCAATCCCTCTATTTTTGTCCGCCTGCATTTTTTTATTTCCTTCACAGGCTAATTGTACACTATTTCAAAGTCTGATTCTTCTTGTACAGCAAAATAAGTGTATGGACATGTATACATATATTGTATTTAACTTATACTTTAACATATTTAACATGTATTGGTCAACCTGCTATCTGGGGAAGGGGATGGGGGGAAGGAGGGGAAAAGTTGGAACAAAAGGATTTGCAACTGTCAATGCTGAAAAATTACCCATGCATATATCTTGTAAATAAAAAGCTTTATAATAAAATAAATAAACAAATAAACAAACAAATAAATAAATAAATTAGGGCTGGGAGCCCTGACCATTAGCATTCTATAGAACCATAAATTGCAGATAGTTTAGAGATAGGTAAGCATATCTCTTGTTCCAGACTTCCTGTCTCTATTTTGACTACCTTCTTCACTCCCAACTTAACAGAATTTATGGTCCTTAACCCTAACCTGTCAGAACCTAATTTATGGCCTGTTCCTGGAAATTACTGCTCACTAGTGCTCTCTCTCCACCCATGCCTTTGTTTCCCTGATCACTGAAATCTTATAAAAATCCCGAGAATTCTTCATTAGCTGCTGGATTCTTTGAGAAGCGAGTCCAATCCAGTTAATTAATCTAAGTTCTCCAATAAAATATTAAAACTCTCTAATCTCTATCTTGCCTCAGTTGTTCTGGCATTACATAGTGAGGGTTCTTAACCTGGGGTCCTCATGCCCCTCATCCCACTTCGTGCTTTTATGGATAGATTCCAGGAGGTCTGTTAACTAAGATGGGAAAAAATATTACCAAAAATACTAATATTGAAATAGTTTTATTTCAAAACTAATGATTTCCTTGGCACTCCTATGTATTTAAAAATATTCTGAGAAGGAATGATTTGAAGACTTCACTATTGTATAAATGAGTGTAGAACACCCACAAAGGTGAGGAATTATTGACTTCCAGCCAGAAGTGTTCCAAAGGTCATTTAGACCAACCCTTTAATTTAGTGATAACAAGTGATTAAATGGCTTGTCCAAAGTCAAAAGACTGTCAAGAAGCAATTTCACGATTTGAACTTGGGTCTGCAGATTCCAAATGTAGTGCTCCTTTCCCTAAAACAATATTGTTCTTCATTTTTGGTTGAATTGGAAAGGCAGAGCTTCTCACTATCTGTTTGAGAGGACTCTGAAGGCTACTATACAAAAAGCAAACCAAGGATTATTTTCTAAGCACTAATTAATTCATTGTGACTTCACTTAGCTTGAGTCTAGTAGGAAGAATGATTATTCATGTTTGTTATTCATTCTCATCCTCTTCATCCCAGGCCAACTACAGGGAGATAGCATTCAAAGGGAAAGAAGGTTTTTCCACTGAAGAAGCTTGTGGATTAGGATTTGGGTTGTCCAGGTTCTGGAATTATGAGTTACAACCAGAATTTCCAGGTCTTATCTCTGCTCCTCCATCCCAGGTCTTCTGCTGGAAGGGACAGAGGCACACAGGTTTCACTATTGGACGTTCTTCTTACTCCCCTCATGCCTACAATTAAGCAATTATAACCAAACTGAGCAATACACTCAGCCTTCCTCAGTGGAAACCCTGTTTTATTTTAGCCTGTTATTAGAGCCCAGCTGCAGAAAGCTGTCCCAGAGCTGAAATTCATCTCCCTACAAGTTCTCGGTTTGAAAATAATGGGAGTTTTCCTTCCACGGCAAGTCATTTCAGGGAGTTTGGCTGGCTCCCTGCACTGTTGGAGAATAGCTCAAAAACTGGGTTTGGGGTTTCAGTAAAGTATAGATCTGGGGAAATGAGCACCACTTTGGGGTGTGGGGTGTGTATGTGTGTGTGTGGGGGTGTGGGTGTGAGTATGTGTGTGTTGTTTCTCTTTAAAAAATTAAAATGAAATCTTGGACATAGAAAGTACTGCTTAAGAAATAAATGTACTTTCTCTTGATGCCTATTGAAAATGTCCTTTATATAATTAAAAGAATCCATTCTTGTACATATGCATAAACTCTCCAGTGCTCCCTTCCAATCTACAATGCTATCTGGAGACCACTTTTCATCTGCCTCCTCCCCAATTCCCTCTCCCTTTCTCTGTACTTTTAATGAGACCACCAAACTGTGATGGCTTTGCCTGTAGGAAAAGAACTGAAGGAGAGAGAGCCCAACATGCGTACAAAAACTGGCTTCTTTTCCTGTGCTACCCAGGAATGACCTTGAATACAATTTTGCACATCCCTTCCATATCTATTTTATGATTAACGCAGTTTTCTAAAGGGGGCATAGCAAACGTCTTGAAGCTAGAGAGATTTTGCAATCATCTGGATAACTGGAGCAAATAAAAGTAGATTAAAAGAGTGTGATCAATCCCTCAAGAATAGGAGGTTCTTAATCTGGAGTATATAGACTCCAAGGGATAGATCTCAGGGGTTCCATAAATTTGGATCAAAAAAAAAAATACAACTTTATTTTCATAAAGTTCTAACCAAAATCTATTATTTAATGATTTAAAAAAGGGATTTTAAGAAAAAACCCAAGAGTTTCCTAGCACCAAAAAAAAAAAAAAAAAAAAGAGTTAGAAACCTCTGATCCTACTTTGGGGGCTTCTAACTTGGGCTCTGGAATTGTAGTAAAAAGGAAGATTCTATGAAGATGTAACAAGAATCATGACACAATAGATATTTGCCATCTGGAAGACCTGGACTGAAATCCTGTTTCAGATGCTTACCAGTTGAGTGACCCTGGATATGTCATTTAAGATTCACTGAGCCTCGATCTCTTCATTTATAAAATGGTATCTATAGTAACAACTTCACAGGCTCAAATTGAGGCTCAAATGAGGAAAGTGCTTTGTAATACACACACACACACACACACACACATACATATATATACATACATATTTAATATGTATATATATGTACATACATGTAAATGTGTATATACATCACACATATAAAATACATATATATATATAAATACATATACACATATAAATGTACATACTTATATAAATGTTCTAATACTTCCATATGCCAAAGTCTACACAAGTACATCTAAAGTATATTCCAAAACACTCAATGCAGTTTAACTCAATAGGTCCTAATCATCTTTTCTGTTCCCAGGAGTTCCTTAATTGCTTTTTCATAGATCTATATATTCAGAGCCAATCTTCTTCCTGAACTGAGATGCCATATCTCCAAATGACTATTTGACATTTCAAATTGTGTGCTCTGTAGGCATCTTCAACTCAATATTTCTAAAATAAAACTCATTATCTGTCTTCCTAACCATTGTTCTACCCTCCCATTTTCAGAAATCCCCCCTTATGCTGAGGGTACCACCATCTTTGCAAACCCACCCAATATGTTGAATCAGTTTCCAAATCTTATTTCTATCTTCCAAACATCTCTTACATAATCCATTTCCTCATCATTCACATAGCCAATTTATTTGCTCCAGCTCTCCTCACCCCCACTGTCTTAATATCTTTCTGATTGGTTATTCCACTTCTAATCTTTCCCAATCCAATCTGCTCTTCAAACAGGTACCAAAGTGATTTTCTTAAAGCCCAGGTATGATTATATTCTCCACCCCCCTGTTCCCGCTACTATTAATAAATGGCTCCTTTATTATGTGGATCAATTACAAGTCCTCTGACATTTAAAGAGCTTCTTTCCCTAACTCACTCTCATCACCCTTGCAATCTTCTCACAATTGACTCCCTCTCCACATACTCTACGATCCAGCTACATTGGTCTGTTGAGGGCCACCTGCAAGGAGATACCATTGTGTGTCTCTAGGGCTTTTCATTGTTTGCTATCACTTGCATGTTCACCTTCCTCATTTTTGCCTTTTGTTGGTCATCCCTGGAACTTCTTGTAAAGAACAAGTGCCATCTCCTGATCTTCGATGGGAGGCCTTTCTAATCTCCCCAATTACTTGAACCTTACATTTTCTTCTACTCTTATATCTCTCTTTCTATGTCTGTCTCTGTCTATATGTGAATTACACACACACACCCCTTGTTTTTTCTTCCATTAAAATATAAGTTCTTAAAGTCAGGGTCTACATCTCCTTTGTGGCTTTCTTCTACTTTTGTATCTCTCTTTCTATTTTTGTATTTTTCTATCTTTCTGTGCCTCTGACTCTATCTATATATAAATCACACATGCATGCATATATATGTGTGTGTATGTATGTATATATACACATACATACCTATATCTCTGTGTATATATATACCCACACCCTGTTTTCCCTTCCATTAATATGTAAGTTCCTTAAGGTCAAAGTCAGCATCTCTTTTGTGGATTTCTTTCATAACTCACAACTTAAAGGCTTAGTGCCTGGTATATAACATGTGCTCAATAAATGCTTGTTGTTTAAATGATAATATAGATGTGTCACCTTAGAATGTAATTTCCATAAGGAAAAGAAATGTTTTCTTCTTGTTTCTCATATTCCCAATTTTTGATACATTGAAAATATTTAAAAAATGCTTATTAAATGACTGGGTGAAATCTTTAAAGATAGAAAATATCCATTAAATTTAAGGGGCTACCAGTTCTTATTTCATATAGGAGATATTACTGGTCATTTCTAGAGGAATATCCATACTACCTTTTTTTTTTTAAGAAATCTACATATTGAAATTGAATTGTTAATATTATTGTTATCACCATCATCATCAGAAGAAGGTATTCAGACAAATGACAAGTAACATCTGTGAGACAAGCCTAACATAGAATGTTAGATCTGGAATGAATATTAAATAATGTTTAATTTAAGCCCCCTATTGATGAATGGGTAAAGCAAAGTCCAAAAAGTAACATTATTATTATCATTTTTGGATTAGAGAAATGCTAATTAAAACAACTTTGAGATATCACCTGTTGAATTGGCTAAAATGATTAAAGGAGAAAGCAACAAATGTTGGAACAGATGTGGAAAATTTGTGACAATAATACACTATTGAGAGAAATATGAACTAATCCAATCATCTTGGAGAATAATATGAAATTATGCTCAAAGCGGTATTAAACTGTAGAGCTATACTTAGAGCTAAATTATAAAGAGCTATACCCTTTGACCCACCAATACCACCACTAAGACTGTTTCCCAAGATGATTAGTGAAAAATCAAAGGAGCCTATAGATTCTAATATATATAGCAATTCTGTTCATAGTGGCAAAAAACTAGAAATTGCAGGGATGTTTATCAATTAGGAAATGGCTAAATAAATTGTGGAATATGGTCATGATGGAATACTACTGTGTTATGAAAAATGATGAGCTCTCACAACATAGCATTTCCACTCTTTTTGTTGCTGTTTGCTTGCATTTTGTTTTCTTTCTCAATTTTTTTCCTTTTTGATCTGATTTTTCTTATGCAGCAAGATAAATATATAAATATGTATACATATATTGGATTTAACATACTTTGGATCACTTGCTATTTAGGAAAGGGGGTGTGGGGGAAGAAGGGGAAGATTTGGAACAAAAGGTTTTGTAAGGGTCAATGTTGAAAAATTATCCATGCATATATTTTGAAAGTAAAAAGCTTTAATAAAAATAAATTTAAAAAGAAATGATGAGTTCTGTGGTCTTAGAAAAAAAAAAAAAAACACTAGATATGTATAAAATAATGAAGAGCAAAATGAGCAGAACCAAGAAAATGCTGTCTATAGTAACAGCAATATTTGTTTTAAGAACAACTTTGAGTGACTAAGTCATTTTCACTAGTATAAATATCCAAATTAATTACAAAGGACCTATGTTGGAAATGCTATCTGCATCCAGAAAAATAACTTATAAAAAGAAATATACATGGAATGGTTTTACGTAGTGTGTGTGTGCGCGTTTGTGTGTATTCACACATATTTGTGTCTAATGGCAGTCATTTTGGGAAATGAAGAGGAAAAGAAAAGAAAAGAAAAAAGTTACACAATTATTTTATTATATTTTTAAAAGGATATAATGAATCTGCAGTTTCATATGGAATTTTTTTTTTCCATATGCTATGGAAAAATTGTCTTGTTTCTTAAATTCAGAACAAAATAAATAAATGAATGAATGAATGAATGAATAAACAAATGAATAAATAAATGAAACAAAGAAACTAAAAAACAAATATATCCCCAAAAAGTGATGTGGCTGACAAAACAAAACAAAACCAAAACAAAGTCTCCCAAGTGGCAAGATTAGAATTCAAACTTTTGACTATCTTCTTTCAGCTACATCATGCTATCCAAACCAATCACTTTTTTCCCCAAGGAATTGGTTTGCTCAAGGAGGTGGGAGAAGGAGTAGGTCTTCACCTTGTTTGTGTTATGAATCTGCCAGTCTAGTTAAGTCCATGGACTTTTTTAAATACATAAAATAAATTCATTGTATTACCAAAGAAAATATTTCAAAATGAAGACACACACACACACACACACACACATACTATATATATGTATTTGTGAAAAATTCTTCATCCAATTCCAAATCTATAGACTAAGAAACTTTTTTTCCCCATTTCCCATAGAGATGAATGCCAGCTCCCATTTAGTATATATCAGCTACCTATAAAGAAATGATTTTTATGGAAATTTTTTAAAATCTATTACTCTCAGACATAATAATTACAATTATGTTTGCAATAATACTTTGAGCTTTTCAGAGGAAAAAGAGTAGTATAAATCTGAGTTATAAAACTTAACGCAATTTCTTCCTTAAGCATACAAGCATTTAACAGACTTAACCATTTAACTCATCTTTATAATAACCCAGTGAGGAGATAAAATGTCAATAAATGAGAAAAGACAAAAGAGACCTCTTTTGCCAACAGCACAATGCTCCCTTAGCTCAGATCATTAAATGGGAGGGGGAAAAAAAGAGAAACTCCAGGAACCCAAATCTTGCAACATTATACTTTTAACCCAATCAGCTCAGGCAAGGAAGAGACCTTCCCAAATGAGGTCCTTTTCCCCAACTCAAATTTTCCTCAAACTAGTCATGTTACAGTAAATAGTAAGGTTGTATCTTAGACCACAAAAAGATACACATGCAGACACACATACATACAAAAACTGTATCTTAAGAAAACATACATACACACAAATAAAAACTTGTTCCACTTGACAGTGTTGGTTATAAAAGATGCAATGGATTTTGAGCAAATGGGAAAGTGTCCCACAGTGAAGCAAACAGAATGCTGTGACAAATGGTCACTGAACGTGTCCCCTGCTTGTGGTTATCGTGTGTCAAAACAAAGAAGAATGAAACAAGATGGGATTGTAGGAAACTAAAGAGAAAACAGATTTTCAAGTCAGTAATTACCCAAAAGCTTGCAGAGTACTTCACTAAGGGAGTAGAATATACTTTAGCCTCTCTAAAGGGAGTCCTTTAAGTCAGTGAGATTGGCAGATGCAACAGAGGAGGAAGGACCTCATTTGGAATTTGAAGTCTTACTTTGCTACTTTTCAGCTATATGGCTTTGGACAAGATAGAGCATCTCTCTGAATCTCAGTTTTTTTTATCTGTGAAATGAAGGGGTTAGACTTATGACAAACCAATAAGTCTTTTTAAGCTGTAAGTCATTGGTGGGTAGAGGAGAAAGAGAGACAGACAGAGAAAGAGACATGGAGAGACAGAAAGAGAGAGAGAGAGAGAGAGACATGGAGAGACAGAAAGAGACAGAGACAGATAGAGAGACAAAGATGGAGAGAGAGAGAGACAAGACAGAGAGACCAAGACCAAGAGTGAAAGGAAGAGAGACACAGAGAGGAGAAACAGAAACAGAGGGAAAGAGACAGAGACAGATAGAGAGAGAGAGACAAGACAGAGAGACCAAGACCAACAGTGAAAAAGAAGAGAGACACAGAGAGAAGGAGAAACAGAAACAGAGCAAAAGAGACAAGACAGACAGACAGACAGACAGACACACACACACACACACACACACACACTGAGGCTGGGTGTCTTTGACAAGTCATATAGACCTCTTTGACAGTCTGGTGACATCTAGAGTTGCTTTCTTAGAATAATGTCTTACAATGCATAAAATAAAATATATAATATTTCAAAGGACACTAATGATATTAAAATACACTTATCAAAATATGATTAAAAAAAGAGGCTCATGACATATTCAAGAGCTCCTACTCTCAATCTTAAAAATTTAGCAGGTGATCTATGGAGGTTTCAACCAGGGGAGAGGCAGCATAATACAGTTTTCTATATCTGAAAATTAGTATACCTAAATTCAGCCCCAAATGGGCAATTAAGTATCCAGGAAACCTTGGGAAAGCCATGTAACTACTTCAAAAATATTTCCTTTTTTGTAAAATGATGTGGTTGGTTGCATTCAATTGTTAAAGTCTCTTCTAGTACTACAATTTTATATCTATGTTAACTGTATTATTGGGAAAAAGTAATAATTGGTGCTTGTAGACTACAGTATCATGTTTACAGATGGGAGTGACTTCAGAGGTATAACTCTCTCACTAATACAGAGTAAAACAAAACAAAACAAAAACCTGTGGCCCAAGAGGATTTGAGGAACTTTAACACTCACAAATCAAGCCTATGTCTTCTGACATCAAATCTGGCCTCTTATCACTATATATTTCTATCAGATCTTTAGATCAAAGTCAGTAGAGGAACAGCTAGATGGCAGAATTCATACAGCATCTATCCTAGTATCAGGAAAGTTCATCTTCCTCAGTTCAAATGTGGCATCAGATACTTAGTAGTTGTGTGATCCTGAGCAAGTCACTTCATCCTGTTTGCTTCAGTTTTGTTATCTATTAAGATGATCTGGAGATGGAAATGGCAAAGCACTCTAGCATCTTTGCCAGGAAAACCCAAGTGGGGTCATAGAGTTGGACACAACTGCAAATGACAATAATGTCATTTGGCCAAATAGTTTCCCCAAAAGGTTTAATGAAGAGTTGAACAGGAAAATGATGACAACAAAAGTCAGTGGAAGTAATCTATCTGACGCTGTCAATTTTTAAATGAGGAGCCGGTGAAGGCTTTTATACTAAGGAGCTCAAACTTCATCCAAATTGAACAGATTTAAAATGAGAAGTCAAACTTCCACACCAAGACCCAGAATCCTTTCCATTTTATATTATCTATTAAAATTATAGTCATTTTATTTGAATTCAAGAAAACTATTTTGTCTCAGATTGAGGGTCAAGACTACAAAGATGGGCTGACCAGTGAGATGGCTAAAATAATAATTCTAGTAAAAAGTAATAATGAATTGAACTAAACTGGTGAGTGTATTTAGATCATTTGAAACATATTCCAGCAAAATGATAATACTCAGCAATTTATTGCATTTGTGGGGTAAAGTGCTGACCCTGAATGAAGGGTTAGAAGATGTTGCTATAAAGAGAAACAAGAAAATGAGGAAAAGGGGTCAAGTTTTGGGAGAAGGTGACTCTTTTGATCTGGGACTTGATGAGACTGAAGTCACACATCCAATTGGAGATGGTCAGTGGAGAGATGAATGCAAAAGGACTGAGGTTCAAGGGAGAATCTGAGAACAAGACTGTGACCAATGAGAAAAGGACACAATTCCAATCTGGTAGCTTGCCAGCTTCAAGAGTAGTTCTGAGAAATGGTAAGATGGATATCTAATGTGAGAAGTCAAAGGTGATTTGGGGAGGAGGGGGAGATTCCCATCAAATTGGCTGGCTATTACATCTATTATTACAGGGTTCATTTAGAACAAGGTAATATACACATCAAAGCAACTGCTGAATCAATGAATTTACCTACTTAATTTAGTATAGTTAATTAATGAGGAAAAGTCTGAAATGAAGTGCTTATTATGCAAAAAACAGAGAGAGAGAGAGAGAGAGAGAGAGAGAGAGAGAGAAAGCAAGAGGTCCTGATCGTACAAAATGACAAAGTGAAAAACAAAATAAAAATGTGGGAAACTGTCTCTAAGTTGAAAAATTAAATTAAATTAAAAGGATTGAGGAATATGATGGAAAGGTGACAAGGGAAAGCACTGTGATTATTTCCTACTCTCTTAGGTCAAAGTTGAGCTGCTTCAATGGGAAGAAGAGAATCCATCATTGAACTGTCATGAGCCCTTGGCCAAGTGACAGCCCTTTTGAGATTCATTCACATCATCTGTGAAATGAAGCAGTGACCTTGGTGGCCTCTAAAGCCCTTTCGAGTTCATAGATCTTGTTTAATGAGTAAATGAAACCTCAGGCATTTTCTGGCTGGGATCCTATGATTTCAAAGCCCTACTACAGGTCAAGAGACTCCATTAAAGTGCTCTTCCTATCTCTCAATGGAACATGGAAGTGACCTTGGGTTCTTGAAGGCTGTATCAGCAAAGTTTAAAGTGTAATTCATCCTCCCAAGCTATGGTGGCAGCACAAAAGGAGGCTACATAGGGCTTATTCCTGAGCAATGTATTAAATAAAGAAATGTTTATATTCCATACCTTTATTTCTTTTGGAATTTATTTTCCCAAGGACTTGGAGTTTTTCTGTCTTTCTTGACTGCCAACTGTTCTGGCTGATTCTTTGCCCTTCACCCAGGCTGTATTCTAGGTGGGGGCTTGATTTAGGTTCATAATTAAAAAATTGAATGGAATGAAGGCACAGGAAGGGTTAAAATCAGTTAAATCACACTGCAATTGATTCCAAACAAGAGGGTCTGGAGATATAGAAGAGGAAGGATGGTAATTTGTCAGAATGGCCTCCACAAGCCAATGGGACCTGCCTTCCCACCCCCACCCCCCTCTCTTTCTTTCTTTCTTTCTTTCTCTCTCTTTCTCTCTCTCACTTTTTTCTCTCTTACTCTGTCTCTCTTTCTGGTCTTTGTCTCTGTGTCTTCTCTCCCCCAAACTCCCTTCCCAACCCTCATCTTACTTTATAATCTATATTTATATATCCCTTTAGCTGTATCTATTGATAAATAGGGCCAGCTAGGTGATGCAATAGATAGAATGCCTCTTAATAGCTGGCAATTCACTTAATTCTGTTTACCTCAATTTCCTCATCTGTAAAATGAGCTGGAGAAGGAAATGGCCAATCCTTCCGGCATCTTTGTCAAGAAAATCCCAAATGGGATCACTGAGGATACAACTGAACAATAACAACACCACAACAACATCAAAAAGATGGAAGATAATCTCATAGGAAGGAACTTAGCGGTAGGCTTAAAGTTTCAATACATTCAGGGTCTATCTCAATTGGCTTTTTTCCTTACATATTTCAATTATGAGTTTTTCCTGAAAGACAGTTTCTGGGTAATTAATAATCCATTATTAATTAATAGGCTTAAAGGAATGGGGTAAGGTGATAAGATTGAGAAAGTTGTCCTACAGAAGACAGAATTAGCATTGAGTCTTGAAAGAAGCTGAGACAAAAAGCAGAGACAAGGAAGGCGGGCATTCTTTGGATATAGAAGACAAAGATCCATGAGAAGTGGAGTGGAGGAACTATACTTAGGCCATGAAGGGAGATCTCAGAAACTCCAAAGTGTGAAGGCCCCTCCAAAATACCAAGTAGAGGGTTTTATATTTGATTCCGGAGCCACTGGAATTTGAATAGGAAGGGTTAGAATTATGAAGTAGCTATCCTGTACTGCTGTCATAGAGGAAATGCAATGCAATCTGAACTGAAGAGGGATTCCCCATAGAAAAAGATGACCTCTTGGTAGCTCCTTTTTGGAAGACATTGCATTGACTATATCAAGCCCTAGAACATTACAGTCAGCTGGAACAAGAAAGCCTACTGATGGATGAGCTCCAGAGATTGCCCAGGCAAAAGGCATTCTTCATGCATTTGGCTTTTTCTTGTGTAAAGGGAGAAGCTGAATTAATTCAAATGGACTTTAGCAGGAGCTCCTGAGACCCCAACAAAGTTAATGGAAGCATGCTTTTATCTATTTGTCAGTGGCTTTCATCTCTTTTTATCTCCCATCAGAACTGCTTTTACCTGAGGGCACTGGCACATTTTATTTTATTTTTTTAGTAAAAGGACTGGCTTTTGGATCCTTTGGTCTTTGAGTGATCCACAGTACCAGAAGTAGAATAGTGAGACAAATTGTTATTATTATACAATGATATTAATAACCAGTATTAAATTAGGATCCTGGCTTTTCTCCTTAATTTTCTCATTAAGGTCCAGTTTTTGTTATTAATTGATGAGATTACTTTTAGCCCTCAAGAATAGTCTCTTTAATCTTGGGTTGGAACCTCTACCTGACTAGAAGATCCAATTTATGCTTAGAGTATAATCCAATCTAGGAGAGTCCTTACCCTGGGGAAAGAAATCTTTGTCCCTGTACCCCTCCGATAGACTTTAAGATGACTTAGTTCATGAAGGAGAAAAACAGCCAGCTAAGTCCAGATGGAGATGGATTCTCCTATTCATACTGCTAGAGGCTGCTGAATCTCATGATCAAGCCATGTTCTCAACTAAGATTTTTAGACCACCTCCTCATTAAATGTCCACCATTCAGGGTTAATTTTTACTTGTCAGGAGCTTTCCCTTTCAGAAATATAGTTAAAGCTTTCAGGATCTCCAGTGAGGGTCTTTTGTTACCTAGAGAAACCACTGATCAGCAATTTATTAATTGCCAACTAGCCTAATAAATGGATTATTAATTACCCAGAAACTGTCTCTCAGTAGTTTTTTCCATTTGTCACAAAGGTAACTCATATACATATAACTACTCTTATGTATATACATACACGTACCCGTTCATAACAACTAAGTGCCCATAATTGAAATATGTAAGAAAAAAAAATGAAGTGCCTGAATGTATTGAATGGACTTCTTTAATAGTGAGTTTATGAAAATTGGGTACACATTGAAATATAATTTTATTCTTCTATTTTTCTTGCTTTCTTATATGACTAATTTGGAAATATGTTTTGCATTACTTCGCAGATATACATCTTTGTATCACATGCCTTCTCAGTGGGTAAGAGAGGAGTAAAAGGGAGGGAGAGAATTCAGAATTTGAAATTTATCAAAGAATGTTTAGATAAATAAATTTTAAAGATAAGAAAAGACAGGGGAAAAGGCATATATTATTGGTTCTTATTATCATTCAAATAGATGAAATCACAGATTCCCTTGAAATATGGGCAAGGCATTGAGCAAGACCTTGGAAATACCCAAACCAAAAATTCCCTGCTTTTAAATAAATTATATTCTATTAGGATAAAATGATATGTATTTGCTGTTGTTGGGCTGTTTCAGACCTGACCTCATTTTGAGTTTTCTTAGCAAAGATAATGGAGTAGTTTGCCATTCCTTCTCCAACTTATGTTACAGATGAGGAAACTGAGACAAATAGCATTAACTGACCTGCCCAAGATCATACAGTTAGTCAATAACTGAATTCAGATTTGAACTCAGGAAGATGACTCTTCTGACTCTAGTTCAGGGATCTCTTTCCACTGGTCCACCTAGCTGCCCAAACAATATTATAATGATATTGAAACAGTCCATCCAAAGTAATTTTAAGGAGGATGAGAATATTAATTAATGGATGGGGAAAGGGAAGGGTAGTAGAAGGGCAGAGGGAGATCCTGTAGGGATTAAAATCTATGTTGTGACCAAAATTACTTAAATAAGCTTAAGGTAAGTCAGGATTTCAAAATAAAGCCTCTGGGCCAGATGCTCAGATGGAAACATTAGGGACAACAAATATAGAACAAAGATTTAACCAGTCATTTATTTGTTTGTTTGTTTTTGGCAACAACCATCAGAGATAATTAAGCCAAGATAAAGATCCTATCTTCAGAGAACTCAAATTTAATAGAGAGATTTCACACAAATACTGATCAATAAAAGACAAACTGACACATAAGAGAATCATCAATAGAGATATTTTTAGGGGTAGGATAGAATTAGGAACTATGATTTAATCAGTACTAGGGACTTTATAGAATTTTCCTCTACTCCTTGTAGATCAGGAATAAATCTCTAAATTGATAAATCTTCTAAAGAGAGCTTCCTAGGAACATTGAGAAGTTAAGTAACTCAGTGATGGTCACAGAATCATTATGTACCCCAGATAAAACCTGCACCCATGTGGCATTAACTCTATCCACTCTGCCCTGCTGAAAATTATCCAATCACTAAATACCCCTAGTTAATAACCCTATCATGACTTTAGTAAGAAAAGGGCTAACGTATTACAGAAATAGCATCTCCTGACCAGTTGTTCTGACTGATCTAGAGGTTACAGGTATCTATACTATACCATACTTGTCAAAGCAGACCAGGTATAGCTAGAGGGAAAAGGAAAAGGTAGACTATAAATTGTGTATGATCAGCAAAGAGATAGCAATATAGGATTCATAGTTAAAAGTGGTCTTAGAACACAGAATGTTAGAGCTGGTCTGGAAAGAGCTTTGAAAGGTTAAATCTTGAAAGGATTATACAAAGTAGAATATTAGATTGGAAGGGAAGTTAAAACATAGAATTTCAGAAAATCAAACGATCATTCAGATATAGAGCATAGAGGAGGGAAGGAGAGAATTTGGAACCCAAAATAAAAAAAAAAGTAAATTGTTTTTACATGTAAATGGGGGATATTTTTTAAAATATTCAAAAAATTAAAATAGTACATGTAGAGCAAAAAATGTTTGAGCTGTAAGGACTTTAGAATATAAGATGGTAAAGCTGAAAAGGAAATAGAATTCTTTAACTATATGAGATCTTAGAATATAGCTACAAGATGTTGAAAAAGACCTTCAAGAAAAAGGTTATCTCATTGAATTCTCCCATTTTATAGAAGAAAAAGTCAAGACCTAGAGATGCTAGTCTTGAACTTAAAGAAAACAGAGATTGAGATTCAATCACAGGTCACCCAATTCCAAATCCAGGGTTTAAATTACAATTAACTATAGCCTAAAGATACATGGGCTACAGACACAACAGTTTGCATTAGATGTCATCACATTTGACTTTATAATTATAATACACACATATATACACATATTTATATACATATATCTATGAAGATCTATATGTGGCTTTATAATTATATATAACTACAATTATATCTCTATGATTTTATAGTTACATGCATATAATTATAAAGTCAGATGAGATCACATACAGGCTGCTCATGCATATATACATATACACACATATATATGCATATACACTCATATATACATATATACATATATATTTATAAAGATATATGTGATTTTGTAATTATATATATTATTTTATAATTATACATCTATGACTTTATTACTTTATAATTATATGTACATAATTATAAAGTCAAATGATATCTCATATACACTCACACACATATCCTGTCTCATTTGATACCTAGGAACTGAATTAAGGGCTGAATCCTTTCTGAATCTGAATTTTTAAAATAATCAAAAGAACCCCCCAAACCTAATCCTAACAGTGCTCATTTAAGCCAGACTTTAAAATACTCTTTAAAGAAGTTGTAAAAGAAAAATGTCTATAATTTTCATTTCAATTCACCAAGTATTTACTGAGTCAGAGCACACTATACACTGGAGAAGTGAAGCATTAGTGATAGAGAGATTAGGTTCATAGGATTTAGAAGTATAAAACACTTAAGAGGTCCATACAAGACATTTTTTCAATCTTCATCACTGCAGGTTATGGCCATTTGCCCAATAATCACGAAAGAGCAGTAGGATTGAGAGTTTCTCATTTTTTTTTAAACTCAGAATTTATTCCATTCTTCTTATGCAAATGAGATACAGGGAAATGAGGTACTTAGCCAGTCTTTGTCCTAAGGGCAAGTCCTTGGACCCTTATACAGCTCAAATCTTTTCCTATGCAAATTAGCTACTCAAAATTGCAACCAAGTGCCAAAGTGACTAATTCTTGAAAGTTTTCTTTGGTAAAATATAAACAGGATGTTGAAGGCAATTTTCTTTCTCCAGTAATTATTTAGAGGTTTAATCACTTTACATGTGGAAACTCATTTGATTCTCGCAAGGACCCTAGGAATAAGGGGCTAATATTATCCCCTTTTTACAGAGGAAAAAACTGAGTCACAGAGAAGTTGTCACTCTGTCAAATCTTCTATCCATTGTAGTATCTCAATACCAAAAGGCTGGCACTAGAGTTAGAAAGACCTGGATTCAAGACTTTGATTCATACTGTCTGAGTAATCTCAGCTAACCTTTCAATGAAAGCCCCAGTCAACTCTCTAAGACTGCACAGTTCATTGGAGGGAGTTTTACCTCTAAGAGTTCCCAATGTTACTAAAACTAAAGGATTACATCAATCAATCAATAAGCACACAAATTAAAAAAAAGATAAATAAATAAAGCAAACTGTGACCCAGAAAAGCACACTTGATAGATCTCCATAGGAATTTAGACTCCTTAAAGAAAGACCTTGGAATCCAGTCAAATAAACTCTTATTGCACCCAACTAGGGCTGTCATTTATAGCCATTCATGCTGGGCCTGCCTCCATAACTTCATTCTTTTTTCCTCTTATCTTCCCATAGATGGGGCCTTGTTTTGACAGGAAATTTGTCAGGATTTTCTGGGAAAGCCAAAACAAAACCTCTACAATCAGAAAATACCTGCTTTGATATTTACCTGGCAAAGGTCAATGTTTGGGATTCCATTAAGTTTTTGTTACCCTTCCAAGATGGATTTGATTATAAAGACCTTATTTAGCCCATGAAAAAGTCCTTGCCCCAACCCCAAGAGAAAGGGATAAAAGTTTCTGACAAGTTTCTGGAAGGGAGAGAAGCCTGAGGCAATCTTCTAGGATGCTTAAAATTAGTGAGAAGAGAAAGATTGCCTAAACTTTGCATTTTCAGAATGATTCCTAAGTGACTAAGAATATGGATCTAAAACCCACTGATGTTCCCCAAGAGCAAGGATTTAATTTCTCATTTTGAATCCATCCTCCTCTGAACCTAGCAATGTGTTAAATTACTTTTCCCAGCAAGATAGGTCTACAGCAAGGGTGGGGTAGACAGAAAATGGAATTTGGATGGTAGAAGACCTGGCAAGCCACTTTAACTTCAGTTTCTCCATATAGAAAACTGGGAGGCAGAGAAAGGCAACATGCAAATGGGAGTATAAATCAAGGGAACAATACCAGTAGGATTGCTACATATTCTCTGAGAAACAGAATTCTGTAATGGATAGGGTATTGAACTTGAAGTCAAGAAGACCTAGATCAGTGGTTCTCTAGAGAATTCTGGGGATCTCTGAAACCCTTTTACAGGGTCTACAAATTCAAAAATAGTTTTTATTTCCAATATGGTAAATGCCTATAAATATAATCCAGATAAACAAAAACTCTTTGGAGAGATCCTCAATAATTTTTAATAGGATAAAGATACTGAAAACAAAAGTTTGAGAACCACTGACCTAGATTCAAATATGGCCTCTGATACTAGATCTTTGACCCTGGACATATTCCCTAAACATATTTGAGCTTCAGTTTCCTTATCTCTAAAATGAGAGGGCTGGACTAGATGAGTATTTGCAAACTTAAACAGAAGTAAATCCCTGATATTGTTTTTGATTTAACTTCACCAACTTGACTCATATTATTAGTACTTCACTTAAAGCTGAAGACATTTTTCACATGAATTTTTGGGAACCTCATCCTGCAAATCATCCAATATTTTCTCTTCATCTTGAATCTTCCAAATAAATATACTTTAACTCTTTGGATAACTTATTTGAATAACATATTCAAACTTATTAACAATAACTTATTTATAACTTTGAATAACTTATTCCATAGATGAGATTCTAAACTACAGTGATGTTTTGTTTTGTTTGTTTTCTATTTAATTTATTGTTTTGTTTTGTTTTTTTAATAAGACCAATGGTACAAATGAGGATTTGGTTGGAGGCGGAGCAATTTTATAGCTTTTGATTATAGAGTTTGGGGAGTTGTTCAACAATCAACGTAGTCATAATATCACAGATTTAGATAAAGGACTTTAGGGGCCACTTGGTCCAATGGCTTCATCTGATAGGCCAACTGAATAGATATGATGTGAGGTAACATGTAAAGTGGCTGAGTTTGACATTAAACTCAAAGGTTTTTGGCTCAAATCCAGAGCTCTTTCTTTTATACCATGTTTTATTTATGCTAAGAAGGGTACAGGATCTGAGTCTGAATCCTACTTTTGAAAATCACTGTGTTAATGTGGGGAAGTGACTTAATTGCTTTCAGATTCCTTATCAATAAAATGGGGATGATTTTATGCTTGATTTAATAGAATTAAAAATTGTATCAAAAAAAAAGGTTTTCTATAAATGTACTATATCAATGTGAGTTGTTATATTAGCAATAATAATAATATGGAAAGAATGACCCATAATCCTGGGTTTAGAAATTGTAAATTTCAGTTAATGTTTAATATCTACTAAATATATGTTTTGCACACATGCACACGCATACACAAACATACACATATATTGTTGTTTGTTCTACGTTCTCAAAGAGGACCATAGCTTAAAAAAAATCCAAGGTCTCCCACTTCATCTAGGACTGTCTCCAGTGATCCTTTTTTATATCTGGCCTCTGGACCCAGATGGCTCTGGGGAGGAAAGTGAGGCAAGTGACCTTGCACAGCCCACTCTCACTTAAATCCAATTCATTTGCATGTCATGACATCCCCTCCGATGTCATGGTCCCCTTTGAGAATGAAGGACATATGTGTATATATATATGTATATACATATATATACACAACATATATATGTATATATATATATATACATATATATGTTAGTTATAATTATTGTTAAAAAAAAAAAGTTTGCTAGATACACATTCATTAACATAGTCTTTGTTATAGACAATCAATTGAATAAATCTGATTTCTAGGGTTTGCTAATTGAAGAGATGCACATGCTCATACTACACATTTAACAATCATCTCTCTTTATTCATTGAGTTGGATGTAATACATTCCTGTTTTAGAGACATTCTAGTCCAACCCCAGCACTTTAGAAAGGAAGAAACTGAAGTCCTGAAAATTAAGTCATTAGCATAGGGACACATAAGTAGTCTTTCATCTAGAATTTAAACTTGAATTCAGGAGGGGACTCCAAATTCAGTGCTCTTTCCATTATATCACACTCATTTTTGTCTAAAGACATGTAGTATATAGATATATAGTATTATGTTTTGCAAAATGGGATCTTCCCACATGAAAGGGTAAAGGGTGAGATCTTATATAAAAGATACATGGGAACATAGAGTAGGGTCGGAAGGAACCTAGAAATCACTGATACCAATCACTTTATTTTGTGGATGAGCAAAGTATAGTTCAGAGACTTGTCCATAGTCTCAGAGCTTTTAAGTATATGAAGTGAGGGTCCACAGATTAGAGGACCACTAATGGAGGTAATAATAATAATGAAAACAACAGTAACAATTATAATTGGACGTAAGGAGAAAGATGATAACAGTGAGGATAGCCCCCATTTCTATACTGCATAATGGTTTACACAAAGAGCTTTCAATTTAATTCAACATGAATTTAAAGAAGAATTTGTATGTGTCAAATGCTGTGCTAAATCCCCAAGATTGCACAAATAATATTGTTCCTGTTTGGCTGTTTTTAGTTATCTCTTCAGATCCATTTTGGGTTTTTTTGGAAAGATAGTGGAGTGGTTTGCCATTTCCTTCTCTAACTCATTTTGCAGGTAAGTAAATTGAGACAGCATTAAATGAAATTTTTTTTGCATTTAATTTGAAAAATATTTTTCTAATTGCATGTAAAGATAGTGTTGAACTTTCATTTTTCTAAGATTTTTGAGTTCCAAATTTTTTGCGTCCCTTCTCCCTTTCTTCCTCAAGACAGAAAGCAGTTATATAGGTTCTATGTGTATAATCATATTAAATATATTTTCACATTTGTCAACTTGTAAAAGAAGAATCAACAAAAGGTGAAAATGATATGTGTCAGTCTGCTTCAGACTCACAAGTTCTCTGAATGTGGATAGCATTTTCCATAACTAGTCTTTTGGAATTGTCTTAGATCTTTGCATTGCTGAGAAGAACTAAGTCTATCACAGTTAATTATCATATAATGTTGCTTTTGCTATATACAGTATTCTCCTAGTTTTACTCACTTTTCTCAGTGCCAGTTCATGTAATTCTTTCCAGGTTTTTCTGCAATCCGCCTGCTCTTCATTTCTTATAGAACAATAGAATTTATCACTTTTGTATACCACAACATATTCAGCCATTTCTCAATTAATGAGGATTTCCTCAATTTTCAATTCTTTGCCATCACAAAAATAGCTGCTATAAATAGTTTTGTATATGTTGATCCTTTTTCCTTTTTTATGATCTCTTTAAGATACAGACCTAGCAGTGATATTGCTTTAAAAAAGGATACGCACAGTTTTATAGCCCTTAGAGCATAGTTCCAAATTGCTCTCCTGAATGATTGATTAGATCAATTCACAACTCCACCAACAATGCATTAGTGTTTCCAATTTTCCCATTTCTTTTCCAATATTTTCCTTTTCTGTTATATTAGGGAATTTGATAGATGTAGGGTAATACCGCATTTTTCTAATCAATAGAATTTAGAGTATTTTTTTTCATATGACTATAACTTTAATTTCTTTATTTGAAAACTGCTTGTTCTTTTTCCTTGAAATTGAAGAATGGATTGTATTCTCATAAATCTGACCCAGTTCTCTATATATTTGAAAAATGAAGCCTTTATCAGAAACACACTGACTGTAAAAATGGTTTCCCAGCTTTCTGCTTTCCTTCTCATCTTTGTTGATTTGGTTTTGTTTGTGTAAAACCTTTTAAATTTAATGTAATCAAAACAATACATTTTGCATTTCATAATGTTCTCTATCTCTTGTTTGGTCATAAATTCTTCCCTTCTCCATAGATCTGACAGGCAAACTATTCCTTGCTCTCAGAATTTATTTATGGTCTCACCCTTTATGTCTAAATCATGTACCTATTTTGACCTTATCACAGGCTAGGATGTTTTAAGGGACTTTTCCAGGTGTTTGAGACCAGATTTGAACCTGCGAAGAAGAGTTTTCTTGACTCCAGACTATGTGTTCAGTCTACTGTGCCACCAACTCCCATATACATATGGGAGCTATATAAAAATATATATAAAATATACATATAAAAATATAAAATATAAAAATACATTCACAAACCAACATATATACAAGATCCACAACAATCCAGGCTCTCACTGAGGAAATACGCTAGATTGTAAGCTTCCTAAGAATAGAGTTTTTGTTTGTTTTAATTTGTAGCCATAACATCTTGCATAGTATATGGTACTTGATAGGTAGGTGCTTATTAAAAAAACAAACAAACAAGCAAAAAACAAAAACAAAAACTTGTTGACTAAATGAAGTTGGAGGAAAATATGCATCTAAATATGAATATATGTACCTATACACATGTACACACACGTAGCCATATCTATCAATGCAGTGATTGCAGAGTCTCTTCTCCTGAATTTTTGCCCTGAAATCCATGATCACTTGCACCAATCATTTCCTTTCCACATGCGGTGTGTCTGTGTTCCTTTCCTATCTCCCTCCATTCTCCAAGTCCCACCTCTACATTACAGCAGATTGTCAGTTCCTTGAGAGCCAGTTTCATTATTTTCATCTTCCAACGTCTCCTAGTGTCTTGTGTGTAACAGGAACTTAGAGAATCTCCATTGAATTTTGATACCATTTTACATATTCAAAAAAACCAGACAGAGATGAGCAGTATTCTCACAGTCCTACTGGCAGCATCCATTCGCTCCGGCCATACCCAGGGTTCTATGCACAGCATTGTCTCTCAGGTTTCTGCTGATTACATATTCTGCTCTGACTCGGTAATTGTGGATTAAAACCCAGAGACTGATGAAGGCAGCTCAGAGGACCAAAGGAGTTTGCCAACTACTCTACCTCCCTTGGCCAAGTGAGGATCTGGGCATGTGTATAGGGCAGTATAGACAATAGAACCGGTGCTCTCCTGTAGGGGCTCAACGTACACTACAAATGATGCAGTTAAAGTGCCCTAACATTACTCTCCCCAAAGCACCTAGGAAATATGCCCCTGCTCAGTTGGAGGCAGCCTGAAAGACCAAGCAAAGCCCCTCACAATGAACAGTAGACAACAGACCAACAGACAGGGCTAAATGCCTTCATACAGATATAGCCTCTGTTCCTTCCTTGGCGGGAGTGAATAGCAGCAGGATTGGACTTGAAGTGATGGCCCAGTGCCGGAAAAGCACTTTGGCACATGCCGGGAGATGTGAAAGGCTCTAATGAGACCCATTTCACAATTCATTGGCCCTGTGCATTAAGCAGGCAAAGATTTCTCTAGGAGACTTTTTTCTGCAATTTATCCTGCTGCCCAGGTCATTCCATGGGTAAGCCAAATGGGGTGCCACCAAAGCTTTCCGTCCCCTTGCTTTAAAATGCAACAACAACAACAACAACACAACACCACAATCCATGGTCCCATACATATTCAGGCAGAAGAGCTCAGAGGAGACAGTTGGCAAATGAGATCCACCAGTTTCATGGGACTCTCCAGCAGACCTTGAAGAGGGCTGGAGGGCTTGTGAATCCTTCCAGGGCTTCCCAGAGTGGAGGCTCTCACACCCCATTCATTGTTCTTTCTAATTGTCAGAGACTGCAGCATTACAATTGCCTGAAGCCATGCAATTAGCATAGCCCCTCAGCTCCTGTCCTAGGAATATGCTCAGTGTCCCTCCAGTGAGGAGTAAGGCTCACACTCTGCCTCCATCCACAGGCTTTCTGCTCTAAGCAGAAGGGAGGTGGGGTGGGAAGCAGAGCCCAGGAGAGAAATCATCAATGGAGAAGTTTCCGAGCTATGTGTGTCGTTGGATGGAAGAAAACCCCGAGAAAGGAAAGAAAGAAGGAGCAAAGGAGAGAGGGAAGGAAGGGAGAAAGGAGAGAAAGAGAAGATGGAGAAGAGATGGAGTGAGAGAGAGAGAAATGAGAACTGCTCAGGGAAATTGAAAGACATGGAACTTGTGGCCAGAGCTATTGCCATGGCAACACTCAAACAATACAGAG
Organism: Antechinus flavipes; assembly: GCF_016432865.1. Classification (NCBI taxonomy): domain Eukaryota; kingdom Metazoa; phylum Chordata; class Mammalia; order Dasyuromorphia; family Dasyuridae; genus Antechinus; species Antechinus flavipes. The sequence continues at coordinate 234,503,139 of NC_067403.1, forward strand.
AAAGCCTTCATAGTTCCAAAACTGCCTCCCTGAATACCCCTAGGCACATGTTAACTCTTTTGCTTGTCTCTTTAGTAAAAAAAAAAAAAGAGAGAGAGAGAGAGAGAGAGAGAGAGAGAGAAAGGTGGGGGGAGCAATGTCTGTAAAGGGGTAAAGGAAAGAAAAGAAAAGAAAACGGACTTTTTTAAGGGGGTCATCTATCAAAATCTGTTTAAATTTGTTAAATAACCTTAAAAATACACCCTTAGAATTGTAACATATCAGAGCTAGAAATGATCTTTTAAAAAAAATTCATAGAATGTCAGAGCTGAAAGGGATCCCCAAAGATTGAATGTCAGAGGTATTAAGAACTTTGAAAATAGAATGCTAGAGATAGAAGGGACCTTAGAACCCAGAACATGAGTGAGCTATTACTGTTAGGTCTTTAAAATCCTTTTAAATTCTTCAATTCCCTTTAAAGCAAATCATTTACTTTAATCTGTCTATTCTCTAGGCTCTTGACCTAAATGGATTCAAACCTATGTTACTGTTGTTTTCACTATCCCCTCTTCCTCCTCCTTCAATACCATCATCCTCATTATCACCTTCATCATCATTCATCCCTTTTGAGACTGTGGTACATCTGAGAATATGAGATTCCACTACAAGATTCCAAAGGAGATATAGGACTCAAATTTACTCCCCACTAGGACCATCAGTTTAGAGCTAGAAGTTCCCATAAAGACCCATTAGTTCAACTGCCTCAAGACTCAAAATATGCTCCCAACGAGTCCATAAGTTTAGAGCTAGAAGTTCTCACAAAGACCCATTAGTTAAACTCCCTCATTTTCTAGGAGAGCGACTTCCAGTCCAGAGAGTTTAACTAAGAATCTTGCCCTGGGTCAAAAAGGTAGTAAGCAACAAAGCCCTGCTTCGAACCATAGTCTTCAGGCTCCAAATACAGCTCTCTTCCTATCTTTCTCTATAGAAGACTCCCTGGCCTTGATCCCAAACCCTCCCTGAGCCCACCACCATCATATTTTCCACATTTATCTCCTTGTCATGCTGGATGCATTATCACTCCCTCTTCAAGAGAGATGAAACGACTTGCTTGTATAGATAAATTAAAGACAAGGAAGGATAAAGATTTGAATTCAAGTATTAAGATTCTAAATCTAGGGCTCAAAGAAAACATTCCATACAAGTGATAAAATTCATGGCTTAAGGATATTCATTCCACAATTAAATATTAATGGAAAATAAAGAGGACCACACAAAGACAAAAGGGAAAAAAAAATCTTCCAGAGGAAAATACAACCAAAGAATGCCTTTTTGATGTAGAAAGAATGGAATGAAAAGTTTCAGATGTTTTGTTCTTTGGCTGTAGCTTTTGTCAAATGATTTTTGTTTGTTTTTCTTTTGCTGTTACTTTTCTGTTGCGGATGATTCAAAAACAATTTTGTAAGAAACACTATCAAGTGATCAATGAATAAGCAATTATTAGGTACTATGTGCCAGGCATTTTGCATATAGTATGTAAGTGTACACATACAAACAGTTGTTTTCTTCTGTGGGTTCCTACTGGCTCATTTCTATTGTTAGAATTTTGTATTATATGAAAATCACTCCTTCCTACTTTTTCCCCCCAAATGCTCATTTAAATAGGGTTTCAAACTAGGAAAATATTTTCTATTTCAATTTTCTTTACTAAATCTGCATCTTTACTAGACCATGACTCACTCCTAAAGCCATTTATCTTTGCTATCAGAATAAGAATTATTCATTAGACCACACATATAAAACCAGAAAAATGATCATAATAACAACATATTACTAAACAGTGTTTGCCAAACCCATTGCAAAAAAAAGGAAGTGAATAATTCACTGACATTTAAGAGAAATATCAAAGGCTATGGAAAGGTGTACAATTAGGCCTAATTATCAGTACACTATCACTCCCCCCAAAACACAGAAATTATAGTCAGCCTTATTCTTTACTACAAATGTAACTTGAGTGCCCTTTATTTCATAATACTTTCATGTCTTTCATTCATAAGTGATATTCTTCTAGAAATTCTCCTTGAGTTGGCCTAATATCTTACTTACTCATTCAGTATTTTTTTTCCCTTACAAATGTAACTTGAGTGCCCTTTAGTTTCATAATACTTTCAATTCTTTCATTCATGAAGTAAGTGATATTCTTCAAGAAATTCTATCTGACATAGCCCAGCATCTCACTCAGGAGTATGCAGGTAAATGTTTAACAACTGATTCTCCAGTCACATTTTAAAAAAATATAGTATGTACAATATTTATAATTTAATTTTCACTAGTAACAATTTCCTCCTCACTTTCTAAAGTCTAGGAAACCAACAAATAATAGATCAAGCCCTGATTTCCAAGGTTTGTTTTCCAGAGACAGTACTCACTGTCAAGAACATACCACTGAATTCTCCCTTCATTAAAAATCATCATTTTAGAAGAGAGCCCTTGAGCTCTACACTTACATATTTGTTTGCTAACTTTGAGAAACAGCGAAATTTGCACTATATTTGAAACTGAATGACAACTCAACACCCATGACCAATGGTTATTTTTTCAGTCTTATAACATTTCAAATATGTGAATAATGCTTCTAGCATGACAACAGACAAGTAATTTAATTCTCCAATTACTCTCATGTAAAATATGGAACTAATAGTAATAACGATTGCTATTATTCTTAAATTCCAGAATTCCAGAATTTCAAGTTAGAAAGGAGCTCAGAGGCCACAGAGATTTACTACCATCTAAGCAAGATTCCTTAAGAACATGTCTGACAGTCATCAAGACTTTACTTGGAGAAGAAACTTAAGTAAAAGGACATCTCCTACCTCTCCCAAAGCAGCCCAGGTTAAGCTTCTAGTTTCTTTAAATCAATCTTTAAATGAACATGAGAACCTTTACCAACTTGGCTGCCTCTTTTTTAGCTTTTCAGTATCTTTCCAAAGGTATTCAAAACAAAATAACAATACTCTGTATGTGATCTATCAAAGGACAACTGGATAATCTTCGTCCTAGTTCTGGATATTTTGTTTCTCTTGAGTCTTCTCTATGATTGTTAGTTTTTGTTTGTTTGTTTTGTTTTGTTTTCCTTTTTGTTTTCTTCTTTTTATTGGTTGTCAAACTATTGACTTTTGCTGAACTTCAATTTCACAAATATTCTAATTTTTTTCATGTGAAATGCTATCTAATCATTGCCAACCTTATCTCATACTGAGAGTTCACTTTTTTTTAATCCAAGTATTAGCTTTTATATATCTTGATTAAATTTCATCTTACTTGATGTGACAGTTTTCTTACCTATCAAGATCTTAGTGAATCTTGATTATTACTTATTGTGTTGTCTATTTTTTTCAGTGTGTAATCACCTGACAAATTTTATATATTCCATTTTAATATTTGTTATTAAAACAAAACAAAACAAAACAACCTAACCACCATGGGGACAAGCACAAATCCCTAGTATACATCACTGGAAAACTCATTTCAACTTGTTATCAAACCATGAAGGACTATTCATTGGGTTCAGCTAAATAAATTCATCTACCCTTCTTGTACTGTCATCAAACACACTCTGGTTTATCTTTTCTCGAAGAATAGCAGGAGATTCTTTATCAAACACTTTATTCAGATTTACATAAGGTATATCCATAAAATGTACATAACCTGCAATTATTAGTGACTCAATTTTTAAAAAAAGAGACATTACAATCCTAATTCCCCACTTGTTAGCCTTTCCATATGTAAAATGGGGAGAAGTCTCTGTTCAACTTATCTTAGGGAGTCATAGGGAAAATGTTTTGTCAATTAAAGCAAGCTTATATAAATGCAAACTTTTATTATTCCTTGGTCAATGATTCAATTATTATAAATATATATTTTTACATACACACACTAGAGCTCACTAAGCACAAGCCACTTATACCTTGCTTAGTTAGAATTTCTTTCAATTAGAGTAGAAGGAAGGGAAATGAGACAAATTGTCTCTGCATTTCATGTCAGTGGCAACACCAAGGCAATCTCTTCCATAAGATGTCATCATCATTTGTATCTTCAAACTAACTGGTTTGATTTTACCAAGGTAGAAATGATCAGTCCTTTTGTCCATCTATGAAATCTCTTGGGATTCCTCAATCCTAGATTTTTATTTCTTTTCCTTTGAGAGCTTTTTATAACTTCATCAGAAATTTCTGTGATTGACACTGGGAAATAAAAGCCAACTTTACATTACTCCCCCCAAAAAATCCTTCAAAATTCCAATAATAAAGTGATTAAAAATTGAGAAAACTTATATTAAAAGGTTTTGAGACTACAAAACTAACAGGCCAGCTGCCAAAAATTCAATTCTTTCTGGAGGGTCAAAATATCTGAAATGCCAGTCTACTTCTTATATGATAAAGAAGATCGTCCAGAAAGGCTGGCTATGTTTATCATCTTAACTTCCCTCATTTGTTTAATTAAACTTCATCAAACCTGAATGAGATAGTAAAGTGTTGATCTCTTAAAATACTGTTTTCCCCAGAAGTGTCACTGATTTTTGATTAGTCTTGATTCCCCTCTAGAAAGCAAGGATTTTGTTTATAATTTAATATGCACTCCCAAAGAAAGCAAGTAATAATATTCCTCTCTCCCCCTCCCCGACCCCTCATTCCTGATCATCACCTCCTGATCTGTCCTTTCATCAGTTTGGGGAACTCCTGATATGAAAATACTAATGAAAAGTTCCTCTGGAACTTAGTCTTGGAAAGTCCTGGAACACTGAAAGTTTAAAACAAACCTGCCCCTGGTTAGATAGAATGCTTAGAAAGCAAGACTTAAGTCCTGTTTTGCTGATGCCCTCTGTCTGTCCTTCCATGTGCTCAGACTAAATAGTTCCTGTTCTGCTTCCTTAATTATCTGATATCTCTTTTTCTTTTCTTTTCTTTTCTGTCTCATCTGCTGAAAATAAGACTTGTTGAGAGGTACCTGTTAAAGTATTAGCTGTTGAATTTGGAAAGCACTTATTAACTGCATACTTTATATCATGTATTGGGAATACACCAAAGACAAGCAGGCTTTTGCCCATAGATTCTAATGGAGACATACAGACAAGTAAATAAATTAAATGCTGAGTAAAGTGTACATTTGGGGGAGCATTAAGCGGGAGAGGGATATGGTGGTTCTGTTGTAGGAAATGGGAACATTTCCTTGAAGGAAACATGGAATTCCAAGAGGTAAGAAAAGAGAGAGAGAGAGAGAAAGAGAGAGAGAGAGAGAGAGAGAGAGAGAGAGAGAGAGATACAGGGGGGACAGATTGTACAAAATGTCAAAGACAGATCTCCAAACTTGGTTTAGGCTGGCTCTTCATCGGACTATGCTTGTCAGATTTAAGGATCTTTTAAGGAAGCTGGTATGGAAAACAAAGGATGAAGCAATAAGAGCTAAGAGTTAGGTCTAGCTAATGGGTTATTCCGAGATAACACGGGCACATCCTCCATTTATCACCAAAGCTATCCAGACAGGATATTCCCATAAGCTGCCCCATCTGCACACATTAAACCTTCTTTGCTATTGTCTTTATGCTCAAGGCAAATATTTTTCTCTCATCTTTATGTGGATGACTAAGAATTCAAATGATACTAAATCCTGGGGATAAAGAAAAGCAAAAGCAATAGAAAAGCAGTTCAGCAAACTCAAGTAATACAGCATCAATGACCAGCAATATATGTACCTTTCCATAGAAACCTGTGGTTAAGGCATGTATAATTAGAGAGCATCCTACCCTCATCACTTATTACCTGTGTGATCCTGGATGAGTAATTTGTTACTATTTGGACTCAGTTTCCTCATCTTTAAAGTGAAGGGTTTTTACTAGAAGGCTTCCAAAGTCCTTTCCAGGTCTCTATCTATGATGTTATCATTCATTATCCTGCAGCTCTCCAAGCAAAGAAGATAACTATATTTCCTCATTTTTACTCTGTAGTTAGGACTAGAGACTGTGTTCTGTAACATCCATGTCTATTTTGGGGAGTACTGCTTATTTACATTATTCAATTCATTGTGCATGTTTTCCTTCGCTTTGTTGGTAACAATCATTGAGTCTTCCAATGTTTCTCATATTCATCATTCCTTATGGTACAATGATATTCCATCAAGTGTCATTTTTTTTTTAGCCATTCCCCCAATTAGCACTCATTTTGTGTCTTTTTTCTATCAGGTACACTATTAATATTTTCATATTTCTACCTGGTTTTGACCATCTTGGATTAGAGCAATTAATAAAAAAGCATTTATTTAGCAGCTATTGTAGCAACTTCTACCATTAATCAGTATTAGCTATAAAGGAGACAAAGGCAGAAATTAAACAGCTCCCTAGTTCTTAGTTCTTATGAATGAGATCTAGAATAAACTCTTCTAATTCATATTTCTGAACAGCCTTAAGAAATCTACATGGCCCTAACCTGGATCTTTGGTCCTTTAATTAGATCAACGTTTACTTGCAAGGAAAATACAATATCTCATTCCTTCTCATTACTCATTATATGATAGACATAACTCTGGTTTCTCAAAAACACAATAGTTGTGCAAACAACCTATGGGGGCGGGGGTGGGAGGGTGGAAGAATCACCTATTCAGGAACAAATGGGCCAAAAATCTCCTTTCCAACATCCTTGGAAAGCTGCTGATTGAGTCAAGTACCACTCTGAAGGCAGACCAATCCATTTTAGGACAGATATCATTGGAGAGAAAGTTTCTTTTCTATCATTACATATATTCCTAATATTCTTAGGTAAACCTAAGTTTGCCTCTTTGCAACTTTTGCCCTTTGTTCCTTGTTTTACTTTCTGGAGATAGACGTAAGAAATTTTGGGAGACAACTATAGCAATAGAGTTTAGACTTGGGTCTTAAGAAGTTGAAACGTTTTCTAGGGCAGACCTATCCATGAACTGTATGTCTTTGAACTAAGGACCAGCATAAATAAATAAAGAGCAGGGAGGTCCATCTTCAGAAGGTTGGCTATCTGGCCATGACATTATTCTTGTAGCTGTTATGCAACAGAACTCATAGAATCACTTAAAATAGTTTCACTTTAATAAACTTTTTAAGTTTTACAGAGTACTTTGCGTAACATCTCATTTGGTTATTAAGATGACTACTTGGGTGTCATAGTAGATATTCCTTTAGATTTGAATGCCACTAGATGGCTGTTGAGGTTCCTAATTGTGTGATTATTCCATTTTGCAGATAAGGAAACTGAGGCAGGGTAGACTGAATGATTTGCTCAAAATTATACAACTCTTAGGTGTCTGGAACAAAATTGGACCCCAAGCTTTTCTGGTTTTGAATTGAAAACTTTGTCCATTTTTATTTGGGGTTTTTAATCTGTGGTCCATGAATTGGTATATCTGCCTATATGCATACTTATAAAGCTTCATTTCAATATGGTTTTGTAAATATGTATGTATATGATTTGTATTTATGTCCATATATACATACATGTATATGTATGTGTATATGTAATAATTTTATGCATTTACAAACATGATTCCCATAAGGGGTGTCTAGGATTCACCAGACTATTAAAAGTGTCCATATTTTGTCCTCACCAAAAAACTCCAAGATAAAACACAACATTTTCTGCTTATACATTCATTCTTCATTCTGATTGCATGGTCTGCACATTGCTCATTCATCCATCAGTCTCCATATAGCACTCTTGCTTAAAACAAACTGGACTTAGTCCTGGATTAGGCCTTCTTTACCCTCAAAGTGAACTACAGGAGTACAATCCTAATAGCCAACCATGGATCCACAATCCTATTCAAATTTCTCCTACTTCATCTATCTCTAATACTTGAGGATTTTTAATGCATTTGCTCAAAACCACCCTCCAGAAGTTTATGAAATAATTAGTAATTATTAGTAAATAATTAGTCAAATTAATAAATAATTAGTCCACTCTCAATATTCCTCCTCTATTAGCAATGGCTTTAATACCCCCAGCACTGCCTATTCCAAAATGAGGTCAGTATTTTTTATTTCTCTCCCTCCATTAGTCTGGATGACTTTCACTTACAGGATTGACTCTTGGTAAAGGCAGTGTTAGAAAGTCCAGTGAGTAATTGTGTCTCTCTCTATTGTCATCCTGAGTAAGCGATATAGGGCAAAAGGAATTACAAACATGGATCATATTTCTCAACCTTTCAAGGTCATTGAGCAGGTCTCAAAAGACCCTAAAGAGAGAAAGGTGGTCATTGAGATCCTGCAACTAGCTGCCTCTCTGAATTCTGAGTTCTCATGCAAGCTCTCTATGTGAACAGCAGCCTCTCTTTCCCCAAGAGAAAGTCTTATTAAAAAAAAAAAAAGCTTTAAAATCAACATATTCCTTTTAAAAAAAACTTATGCAATAAAAGACTCTTGAATTATCCATAGCTTATAAGTATAAAGCCTCGTGGTTTAACATGAATTCTTTCTCTTCTTCCTTATAACCCTACTATGGTATTTAACCCCTTACCCTCATAGAGTTAAGGATAGTTTTCTTTTGCTCTTTTGAGTTGTAGGGGAGTGAAGAAGTAGGGATGATTTTCATATCACCACGGATTATCACAATAGTGATAAAATTGTTTTGCTTTGTTTGCTTCAAATCTGAACTCAGATCCTCCAGATGTTCCTGGAGTCCATTATCCATTGTTCCATCTAGCTGCCCCAAAGTCAATTGAATTTTAAAGAAAGAATCCAAATATTGGAGCTATTGTAGCATAGGGAAACCACATTGTTTTTGGAGTCGCAGGATTTGGATTCAAATCTTGGTTCCCTTAGCTATATGGCCTAAACATTTTGCCTTCCTTTAATGGGACTCATTTCCATTCCTATAACGCGAAGGAGCTGAACTAGACCAGCTTTAAGATTTCTTTCAAGTCAAAACTGATAATCCTAATTGGAGGCTATTTTAGAATGTATAGAAAGGCACTCCAGAGCTGGGGAAACCCCGGCACTACAATCCAGTAGTAGGTGAAAGGACAGGATTTTGAATTCAGAATAAATGACTTCAAATTCAATGTTTATATTTTAAAGTCTAAAATGAACTTCCAAAATACTGAAATGCTGCTTTTCCCCTTTGAGGTCTACCATAATAATTTAGTGAATAGAGCAATGGGACTGCAGTTAGGAGTACCTGAATTCAAATCTGACCTTAGGCATTCACCAGCTGCATAACTTTAGGCAAGTCATTTGATGATATTAGTCTAGTTTCTTCATCTATAAAAAGTTTTGAGTATGACCCTGGGCAAATTATCTTACCCTGTTTGCCTCAGTTTCCTCTTCTGTAAAACGAGCTGGAGAAAGAAATAATGGCAAACTACACTAGTATCTTTGCCAAGAAAACCCCAAATCTAATCATGGAGAGTCAGATAAGACAGAACAATGACACTACTCTATGTTATAAAGCATTTGATCCCCACAACAATCCTGCTTTTCATTTTACTGTAAGGGAGAAGAGGGTAAGTTACTTGCCAAGGGTCATATAACTAGGAAATGTCTGAAGTAGGATCTGAACTTTGGTCTTCTTGGTCCAGTGTTCTATCTAGTTGCTTGTCCTTTCTAGTAAAAAATATGGGGCAACTCTGATAAAATGCTATTAAATTTATTAAATACACAACAAAAAGCAAGCTGTTCATATTACAGCTTCCTATACAATCCCCACTTTATGTTTTTTTTTTTTTTTTTGCATGTGGAAATGCTCATTCTATTGGGTATCAGTGAAGATTTAGAACAAGCAGGGATTTCAGAGATCAAGCAGTCCAATCCCCTGATATTATAACTGAAAAAATGGAACCTAGAGAAGCTGTGACTTGGCCAAGGTCATGAAGGGGGTAAATGGAAAAAGTTGGGATTAGAACCTAGGCTCTAGAATCACAAAGCCCACATTCTTTCCAGGGAATCCAGATAGTTTATATGATTCTCATCATAAGATAAGTAAGATAGGCAGTATTATCATCTCCATTTCATACCTGAAGGAACTGTGACTCAGACAGGTAAAGAAAATTGCTCAAACTTAGAAAACTAATAATGTCTGTGCTAAGAAGCTGGGATAAGATTTGAACTCAGAGCTTCCTGACTTGGAGCTCAGTATTCTGTCCATTACTCTGGTCACTGGAAGACTAGATAATATTCTCTTCAAAATGATTTTAAAATAGAAGAGATACATTCTGTATTTATTAAACAGACTGATGGCATAAAGTCCCCTTAGTGTTCTTTTCCACTAAATCTTCATGGGGAAAAAAAAAAAAAAAGCATTTGTTCTGAGATTTATTTCCTGATCTTGTTAAAGACATGTGCGCTGTGACAAAAGCTTCTATTTGAACCCAGGATTTCACATCAAGGTCTCACATTTGGTCTTCAACCTGTTCTCAACAAGAAGCACCAATATGATTAAAATGTGAGAGCCTGGGGAAGAAACCTATCTACTCCAAGATGCTACTCAAGTGTTTTGCTTTTACAAGACTATTTATTCCCCATGTATTTCCCAGAGGTGTTATCAGAAAAGTCCCTGCTTGGTCAGTCCATGTCCCCTCCTCCAGATACAGACATGGACATATACACTCGTCCACATGTGGGGTCACTCATTCCTCCCTTTACTTCACCCTCCAGTCCTTAGCCAAAGAAAATCTGCCTTCGGAAAACTCCCTGCCTTTCCCATAAATCTACGCACTCAGATGGTCTGACTTTGGGAGCTCTGGCTTTCTGTCCACCATGATGATCAGAGAATAGGTCACTTAGGGCTCCCTGAGCACAAACTAGGCCCTATGCTGATGAGATCCACAAAGGGGGGGGGGATATTCCTGCTGACCTCCCGGGTTCTGAATCCCAAAGCCCTCTCTCTGCTGCTTCTCCGAAATGTGGCGCCAATCTGAGGCCGCCAAGCTGAAGGAGTTAAACTCCAGACTGTTCTGCGTATCTCTGGCTACTGTACTAGTGAGTGATTCAGTGAAGTGTGAAAATAGTACATCTTTAGACGCACAATCATCTCCAGCTTTGTACATGCTGAAATAAGACCACAGATTTCAGCCCACAATTGTGAACAGATTTCACCCCCCCCACCCACCAACCTCCCAAGCATATGTGGGGGTGGAAGAGTATGTAGGAGGGGAAAGGGTGTGCAGAGCTGGAAGGAAGATGAACCAGTGGAGAAACCATGATGGGAATTATGTCAAAAAGGCATCGACCTATAGGAGTGCCTCATTGCTGTCTGATCGGCAGAGACAAGGTTCAGTGCAAAGATGGGCTTTGCAAGTGTGGTGGAGGGCTAAACAAGTCAGTGAAAAAGCAGGTATACATACATACGTATATGTAGATCAATCATTAGACACATACATACAAATATATGTGTGTATGTATATATATGACATATATAATTTTTTTCAGTCCTCACTTGTAATAAGTTGGTTGAGTGGCAGCTTAGTATAAACTGTATAGATCTAATATTGCAGATTTAGCCACACAGGGAAAACACACAAACACATTGCAGAGAATTGTGGTAAGAGATTCAGAAACCCAGAGGGGGCTTGGGAAAATTGTGGGATGATTTTCACAGGTTGACAAACTTATTGCCCACTCCATAGCCAACTTGGGTACATATGCCCAGAAAAAAAATAGATTAAGAAGGGATTTCAGAAATGCAATCCTTGACTTGATTTAGTTCTGTATCATGAGGGAGATGCTAATAGAAATGGAATCAAAGAGCAGCTGTGGTATTTTACTTAATGGTCCTAACTTTCCATGATCACCTCTTAAATTTAAATCTAGAGGCACCTATCCCTTCTTAATGTCTCTACAACAGGCACCACTCATGGGGGAAAAAAAAAACAAAACTATACCAGCATAATCCAAAGGCAGTAGAGGGTGGGATACTCCTCTTTCCTGCCCCCACTTCCATCCCCATTCCTTCTAAGAAAGAGTTCATAAAAGGCTCTGGGGAAGATTTATAGTTGAGAGATGTTATTAATTTGCAACACAAACATATCACAGCACCAAAAGGGATCCACGTTGGCTTTCTACCCCCTTCTTCCCCCTATATTATATGAGAAAGCCCAAACAAGAAAAGAGATGATGGGGGTGGGGAGGATCAAGGGTGGGTGTAGGGTGAAGAGTTCTGTTCCAGCTGTCAGAATGAGAAGATCATGCAAGACTTTTTTTCCAATTTTCTTCTAATCTTATTCCTCCATCCCCGTTCTCTAATACACTTTACTAAAAAAAAATAGGATTCCTGGACCAGAGTAGCAGGAGGTCTGGCCATGTGTAACCAGCTTCTGTCTCATCCTCAGCTAACCCTCACTTTCTGTTAGTTTTGAAGTGTTCATCAATCATTTGACTCATGCTGATTTCAGCCCTTAACCAAAGATATCCAGCTTCTGCTGGGAGATCCAAAGGTAGGAGGTGGAGGTGGGCAGAAAGAGCCTAGGGAAAAAAAAATCATAAGCCCACACCTAAAAACCAGACCAGCCTTGAGGATAAGAAGGAGAACCACTGTGTTCTCTAAGGTTCTCCAGGCCCTGTGCTTTTGCCTCCATTCTCCCCTGCCTCTTCCCCTCACTTCCAATTCATAGGGGGGCAAGGAAGTCATTGAGAAGAGCCTGCACCAATTCTGAGACAGATCTCCAGCAGAAGCTTTTCTTAAGTTAGCTACTTATGCTAAAGAATCATGTTTGCTTTTCAGCAGACAGGTCCTAGAAGTACCAACAGGGTTGCTTATGACATACTGCCCAAGTCATCCACAGCCTCCCACGTCCAGCCAGTTTTCTGAACTAAAAAGAATAGTCAGAGAGGAAGATGGAGCTTCCATCCTTTCATTTTTCGGCAGCCCTTAGAGGGACACAGGTAGTCAGGGAACCTATTTCTGATGTGGATGAGAGAGAGAGGAGGCAGAATTCACTGGACATATAAGAAAAAAGGGGGTTGTGCAAAGTACAAACACCTCTTCCCAACAGCATCCTCCCCCATCACCCACTCTCCCTTCCCTCTATCCACCCACCAGCCAGAAGCCATCCTTCATCTGCTTGCCTTATTATCATATTTTCGTGTTCATACATTCTGCTGATCTGCAGTGTCAGGTTGGATAATGAAATTTCAATTGGACCTCTTCGATTTCCAATGGTTAAATATTTGTGCATCTAACTCTTGGGATGCCATGCAACTTACAGGGTTCTGGAGGGAGTCAGTCACAAGGCAAACCACCCCACACTGCAGGGGCTTGTTCGGAAGCTCTCTTTGCCAGTGTACATTTGCAAAAGGCGTTTGCCCAGAATGCAGACAACCTGCATCGTTCTAGCGACTGAGGCTTTCGTGAGCAGAGCCTGATTTACCGCGGGGTCTGTCACCCACTCCCTCCCTCTCCGGCTGACCACTAGCCAGGTCTTTAAAACCAAAGCAAAAGGGGGGGTTTCCAAGGGGACAAGAGAGCCACAAAACGGCAGGCATTCCCTTCCCCAATAAATAAGCAAAGGATCACTCACTGTATTTCAGACCGATCACGGCAACGTCCAGGTGCAAAATCCAGGAGGTTACGAGCAAGGAAAAAAAAAAAAAAATACGATCTTGACACGCAAAAAAATAAAAGAGAAAAAAAAAAAAGGAAAAAAATCCAACTGCAATTTTCCATCAATTTTAGTCAACACAGGCAAAGCTCCAACCCTGCCCTGCTGATTTTCTCTCCCCCAATCAATGCCTCATTCTGGCACGGTCAACTTTTCTTCTCCGAAATTTCTTTGCAGATGTATTATTTATCTCTTCTCGTGGAAGGAAAAAAAAAAATAACAATAAAACGAAAGAAAAATAAAACCAGACCACCTCTGCACAGCACGGCTTTACTTTTCTAAAAAAACAAAAATGGCCAAAAACCCCAAACTTTTCATTCCAAGATTCCTCCTTTTCTTGCTTTTCATTTCTTTAATGAAAATACTTTTCCTTTCCGGATCCTCTGTTCTCCATTTTTCAGTGGCCCCCCCTTTTTATGTCCCCCCTTCTGTGTGTGGGGCCGGGGTGTTTATTGTTTATTTTTTATTTAGACTAGAACAACACAATCTCCCAGTGGTCTGAGGTTGGTCGATTTCATCTTAGAATGTTCGCGCTCTCTCTCCTCTCTCTCCCTTGGTACGTATGTATAGCTATATACATGGATTTGTTAAGATCCAGGTCTCGCAGGACAATCTGCTTTCTTCCTTCTTCTCTCCTGCACGTTCAGTTTCTCCAGCACCTTGGGCTCCAGGATAGATCCGCGTCCCGCATCCTTCATTTTGGCAAGACACCCAACCGTCACCGCCACCCAAAAGTCTTTCTTTTACATCGTCGTTTCCTTCCTTTCCTTGCCTCTCCCCCCTCCAAATTTCTTTTTAAAGAGATCAACTGCCCCCCCTCGCCGCCCCCACTGAGCCCCCCCTCCCGGCCTGTCCCTTTTCCAAAGATCTGATTAGATTTCCAATCACAACCCAGTGCGCAATTGGATTTCTGATTTCAGCTACCCGGCCATCTACCTTCTTCCCTTCTCCACTCCAAACTCCCCGTTAGATCCTGTCGCTTTCCCTCCACCTCCTCTGCAATTTCATAATCTCACGTTAAATGGAGTGCAGGGGGTGGGGGTGGGGGTGGGGGTGGGGGCGGAGGTAGTGGAGGAAAATTTCAAGGCTCCCATCAGCTGTCAAGAAACCCAGCCCTCCCCCCCAACACTTTTTTTTTCCTCCTCCCCCCTCCCCCCTGCCCCCCTGAGGCTGGTGGCGGCTTTTTCCTTCTCTGTCCCCGCCCCCACCACCCACCTCCGGCTCCCCCCTGTACACACACACACACACACACACACACGCACACGCACACAGTCACAAACACGCACACTTTCCCAATCCTCCAGATGTTCCCGAACTCCCCCGATCTGGTCCCGGATCAAGGCGGCGGGGATGCGTGAAAGGGCCTGGCTGGTGCGGCCGGGACAAGCCCCCCGGTCCCCTTCCTCTTCATTGTGCCTTCCTCTCCATCTTTAGTCCAGCTGCAATCAAGATCCGGCTGCACCGAGGTGAAGGAACTTCGGAGATCGCCTTTATTTAAAACAGCGAAAAGGGAGGTGGGGGAAGAATGGGGGTGGAGAAGGGAGAGCAGGCTGAGGATGGAGGTGGCTGAGCCGATAGAAGGAGCCCCTCCAAAAAAAAAAAAAAAATACACTAGTCCCTGGCTCCTGGGCTCCCTCTCGGATGCAACTGCAGCTTTGATCTCGTCTCCAGCTGCGGCTGGCACATTTTTGTAGAGCTACAAGTTGCTTCTTCTCCACCCAGGGACCGGGGCTCCGGGCTCGTTCCGGGTCCGAGAGGACCTTTCCCCGGCGGCCCGGAGGATGCTCCGCTCGGTCCTTCGCGCCATCTCACCAACGCTTGGCAGAAACCTTTCCTCCAGTCTTCCCAGACATCCGTACCCGTTTGAACTCTTCTCTCCCCCCTCCGCTCTCCCCCCTCCCTCTCCCCTTATAAATAAATAAAGAATTGGAATCCCAATTCCTTGCGAGACGTGGCTTGCGCCCTCCAGATGGGGTAGGTCCCCGCTATCTTGAGGCGCGCATCTCACTCAGGTTTTTCATCTTCGTCTCTTCTCTGGCTCTCTCTCTCTCTCTCTTTTTCTCTCTCTCTTTTTTTCCCTCTCTCTCTCTTTTTTTCTCTTTCTATTCCCCCCTTTCCCCCTCTCTCCCCTTCTTTTCTTGTGATCAGTGAAATACAATTACCCAATTACCTCCCATCATCTTAGCACTGATTGGTCAATTGCATTAACACTTGATGTCAGGGAAAAAGGGGATTGGAGCTCTTGTCATGGGGCACTGCTGCCACCTGGAGGGCATATCGCAAAGAGCCGGAGTACCAACAACCCCCAAGTATAATCATCGGGGAAAAAAATAAATTTAAAAAAAAAAATCATTTTCTGTCTGAGAAAAGGGATTAGAAATTATTTTCTTTAAAAAAAATGCATGTATCAATAAGGAAATGGTCACGTGAGATTGAGTGGGAATGGGGGCAGGATTGGAAGTGGGGGTGTCTTTGCTGCATTCCCAAAATACAAACGGGGAAAACAGGACAGATCCCAGCAAGATGCAAAGCCAATCTGTAGCTACCTTTGAGGATGCCCAGCGAGCTGAGCCATCTTTCTGTTTCTCTCCCCCTTCGCCGAGCTGAGCGGTTTTGAGTTAGTAGCATGACTACTTGGACAAGCAGAAGGAAGGAACTCCGCTTGACTCAAGAGCAGCGGGCACCCGGTGGTAGGGCAAGCTCTCCAGGAGAAAGCAACTGTAAAGGCGAGATAGGATCCTTCAGCCTGTGGAGTGGTGCAGTAAATTGCTCTGTTCAGTCTGTACAAGACATTCCGGACAGTTTGACAACTCAATTCCAACATCGCATCCTTGTGGATGTATGCATTTCCCGTCACATCATATTAGGGAAGAGAGTGCCTCTTTTCGGTTCCATTCTGGGAGGGGGAGTGAGGAAAAGATGGAAATCGGGGCCAGAGGAACGTGCCATTAAAAATCTATTAATCCCTCATTTTCTTCAATCTCTTTCCCTGATGCAAAATTATACTCAAAGAAAGAAATCTCTAATTATATATTTAAGGCCATTCATAGAGAGGCTCAGGGATGTGAAGATGAGGAAAGTAAGAGATAGAGTATCCATGACCCAGTAATTACAGATTTTGATAGACTCCCCCTTAAAAACAGAGATCTACCAGTTTATCTTAAGGAAACGGTTAGAATAGAAAATCTGTTTAAATATTTTTGAATTGACTTTTTCTCTAGAGCTCTTTCTAAACTCAAAACTTCCCAATCCAAGAGTAGTCAATACCTGCTCTTTGAAAGTTAGAGAATATCACATCTCACTTGGCTCTAATCTGAATAACAAATTTTAGTGTCTGCAGGGGAAAAATCATGTCTTTGGATATGAGGGGTGATTTATCAGGCATTCCCTTAAGTCTGGGCAGCTTTAGTACCATCGTGAATTATATCACTATGAGGATGTGGTATTTTCTCAATATCAAAAGAAATCAAGGTAGCTCCCTCCCTTCCTCCATATATTAGGTGGACAGCCATGTCACATTTGTGGGAAAATGTGCAGTAGAATCATACAGAATGGCCAAGCAAAGAGTGTTTGTTTGCTTCACTGGAAAGAAAATCAACATTTGATGAGATCACAGATTCCATTATTGAATAATAGGAATGAATTAAGCAAGGGGTGATTGCATTGTTTGTGCTTCTCAATGAATGATAGAGTGTAACAGGTTAGGAGTTTTAGAGGTGAAAGGACTCTTAAGAGATATCTAATCAAATCCACTGATTTGATAAGTGAAGAAACTGAGACCCACAGGGATTAAGATTTGTTCATGGTCACCCAGAAAGGAAGTGGCAGAGATGATATTTTAATTTGGTTGTGAGTACTTTCAAAGAACAAAGATGGTAGCTAACCAAACCTTAATTTGGCTTCAACAACTCTTTATCCATAAATAAATTTAATTAATTTTTGGCTAATAATCCATATAAATATAGATTCACTAATGTCTCAAAATAGCTTTAAAGAAAGCTAATATATAATTGTTCTGAGGTGAGATAGATATCATTTGAAATGGAAAACAATTTTCCCCCCAAACAATCATGATATGGGAAAGAAGGAATTAAGCAATTACACGGTACTTACTGTGTAACAAGTACTGTGCTAATTACTTTAAAATGTTATTTTTAATATAGATAGGCACTATTAATATCCCCATTTTACAGCTGAGGAAACAGAGTTTAAGTCACTTGTCCAAAGTAACACAGATAGTAAAATCTTTCTGACTCCAGCCTCAGTGCTCTATCCACTGAGTCAGTAAGTCAAACAATTCCTCCCCTCTCCCCTAAAAAGAGAAAATAAATAAAGACTATCTGCTAGACATCTTTGCTACGTCTCAGAACAAACGAATATACCAAACATAAAAGGAGGGGATATGAGGAACAGGAGAGGAGAAGATTGGCTAATAAAGTGAAAAGAAAAACCTCCTATTCACTATACTTGCCACCTCTTTCCATCTAACCCACACATTACCAATTAGCTCACACATTTGACTTTAGCAGTTCAGTTTCTTATCTGCAGAAATAGGATGTTTAGTATAATAAAGGAAAAGACACTGATTCGAGCTCAGGGAATTCACATTCTAGCCTTAGTTCTACCATGGAAACACTTGCTGTGAGACAGTGAGCAAATCACTTTATCTCTCTCAATTGAAATGTCCTCATCTGTAAAAGTAAGGAACCAATCAATAGTTCTTAACCCTTAACCTGAGATGTTTTCTTTTTTTTTTTTTTCTTTTTTCTTTTGATGACAGTATTTCAATGTAATTGGTTTCCCTTGCCATACTATATATCCCTCCCAGCTCTAATAGTCGATGTGTGAAAGAAAATCTCTTTTACCTCTAGTAATACATGTTCTGTGTTCTAAAGTCCTTTCTAGTTCTAACATCTAGTGTCTGATCCACAGTCCTCTCTAGCTCTGCTGGTCTGTTATAATTTATATAACTTCAGGAAGCACAGATAATATCTGAGTGTTCATGAGATCGTGAGTTCTTAATGGTGAAAGTGAAGAAAATTATAGGACAATGAACTAAATCATGAGAGAGGGAAGATGGACGATTTGCTAACATTCTCCTGTGTTGGGGAATGGAATCGAAAATATCATCATACTGTCTTGTCTTAGGAAAATAAGACCTTCATAGTAATTGATAATCATGTCAGCTCACATTGATTTAGTGTTTTAACAGTTTACAAAGCATTTTCCTTATAGCTGTCCTGCTGAAATAGTCAAAGTTTCTCATATTATCCATGTAGGGAAATAAGACTTTGATAAGTCAAATGACTTACCTGATGTTCAAAACAGAATAAAGAATAAAACCAATATATTAATGGCATTGCTATTATAATTAGAGGTAGTAATATTAATTATAAAGCTCCTTTGATCCATCCTTTTATACTGAGTTGGATATTCTTACATTATTCTTGTAATTTAAAAAAAAGAAATTTTCAGTTGTTCTTTCATCCCTCTAAATTAATATTTCAGCTAAATAAATTAAATAATTCTAGTTAAATTAGAAAGTTTTCAAATCTGGCATTTAAAAGATTTTACACTGTCTTCTAGGCATTTTCCTATCTATTTTATATTTTTCCCTCTCTTCAACTCTCCTTTTAGTGCAAACTAATCTACTGGGTGTTACCTGCACATTACATTCTCACTTCTCCTGTGTGCCTTTGTATGGGCTCTCCTCCATTTGTGAATGAGACTCCTCCCCACATTTGGGTTTTAGAAATCATCTTCCTTCAAAGCAAAGATCGGGTGATACTACTTCACAATGCTGTCTTGACTTTGCTCCCCAGTTGGTGGAACTCACTTATGTCTTTAAATTATAGGTGCTTTTTTTTTTTTAATATCTGTTTACCTATCTACATGCTGGATACCTTTTCTCCTTAGTAGAATGTAAGATCCTTGAAAGGAGGGATTATTTCCGTTTTGTTCTTGTACCCTTATCACATAGCATTTGCCCTCAGTTAGGCAATAAGTTAGGATTTAATAATTGCCAACTATGTTCTAGGCACTAGTTCTGCAAAGACAAAAATGAAAATCTTGACTTCTAGCAACTTACCTCTAATCAAGTGAAACAATATACCCACATATTAAAAAAATACAAAACATATATATATAATATTTAGAGTATTTGAACTCAGATCTTTGAGACTCTCAAGTCCAACAGTACCCACTGTGCCACCTAGTTTGTTTGAATATTATATGCATTGAACTTAATTTAGTCATAACTGATATTCACATTGACGTTTTTTAGACTATTAATTATTTGTTACTCTTGTGGGCATCTCAACCATTGTGAATTGTTGGGTATGACTATCTGAAATTCAAAGATGAAGAGCCATAAATCCAGAAAAGGTAAATAAATTACCCAAAGTAAAAGAGAATTTATAATTTAATTTCAGTCTTTTCCATTCAACTACCCTTGTTCTTAAATAAAGCTGTATGTATATTAGATGATAGATAAAAAATATATCTATATATGTTTATATGTATGTATGCATATATGTAGATATATATGTAGACACACGTGTATATATGTACATATATGCATAAATGTATATGTACTTCATTAAGTTATTTTTCAGTCATGTCTGACTCTCTGTGACCCTATTTGGGATTTTCTTGCCGGGCTACTGGAATGGTCTGTTATTTCCTTCCAGAAGCATATGTATATGTGTATGTGTATATACAAATAACATACATTTATTTATGATCTATTTTTAATTGTAAATAGAAGTGTTTGTTCAAAACACACTGTTTTGTCAACAAAACACTTCAAAGATGTTGTGTTTTGAAGGAGTAAAATATTAATAAAAACATGAAAAATTAAAATCAATAAATTCTCATTTACTTCTATAGTTTAACAAAATTGGAAATAAATATTTTGTAGAAAAAGAGGTGACTTTGGGTGAGTTAGAAGGGGCCATACAGATAATATTGGTAAAGTTTTCTTTTCAAGGATGCTTCCTTAGTCTTATTCTTTGGAAATTATCTGATGAGAAGGCAACAAACCTGCTAAGATGCTCTATCTAGGAGACTATGCCTGGTGGAATCTTTAACACCCAGCAGGGGACACTATCTAGTAACCAGAAATATAAAATAGCAGAAAGCTTGGATATCATTATTTAGTAAACTTTTAAAAAAGTTAGTATTTGTGAATAGATAGAAATCGATCACAAAGGACAAAATTAACTATTGCAATATCATACTAAAGAAAAAGAATAGATCATGTTTACATATCACTTAAAATACCTTCTTCAAAACAATCCTGATGAGACAGACAACATAATTTGTATTATTCACATTTTACAGATGATGATTGGGGATCACAAAAATTAAGTGACTTGCTCAGGTTCACTCAACTATTGAGTGACATGTTTAGATATAAAACACCTGTCTCATGAACTTTTCAATACCTTTTCTCCTACACCATCATGCCATTGGGGATATAGTCTCCTAGAAATAGCTTCATCTCCCTTTCAGCATCCATGTACTTAAGATATATTTAGAGGTGGGGGGATAAGAGTTGGGGGTAATTTGGCTCTAGAGAACAATAATGGATGGAAATTGCAAGCAGGAAATTTATAGTTGATATGAGAAGTGAGAGTGGAGGGAGAGGATTCTAACAGAGCTGTTCAAAAGTAAGACTGGATATTTGAGAAGTGGTAGGTTTCCCTTTTCTCCTCCTTAGAAGTCTTCAAGCAGAATTTGGAAACCAATTATTGAGTATGTTGTATGTATGAATTGAACTATATGATAGCTAAGATCCCTTCAAAATCTCAAATTACGAGATTCTCCCTATCTTTGTTTATATATTCATTCTATTTATATATCAAGTGAGCTGTCTTTATTAAGTCCATATCCAAAGCAAACTCTTTTGGCAGTGTCAAGGGAATTAAACTATTTCATTCATTCTTTCATCCATTCAACAATTCATTCATTAATTAAAAAATGGTTTTGTGTGCCAAATATGTGCAAGGCATATATTTTTAACAGCACTTTTTTTGGGGGGAGGGGTGGAGGTTGATCGATGCTTTATAATATACAATTTCAAATGTTGACAATGTTTTTATAAAAGCTAAACTTAGGAGAAAAAAGATAGATGTAGCAGCATGGTATAGTGAAAAATGTGTTGGATCATGAATTTGTGAAAATGGATTGTATTCCTGGCTTCACCCTTAACTAGGGAACTTTATCAGTTTCCTTATCTATAAAATTAGGCCATTGACCTAGATAATTTCTAAATCCTTTTCAGCTGTAGCTTTCAATCCTTCAGCATCTCCAAGCAACCTAATAATCTCTCCCTTAGTTGATAATGAATAGATGATGATGGTAGTAATAAAAATCATGGTGGTCTCATAGTTATGTAGCACTTGAAGGTTTATGAACTATCTTTTCCTCACAATAATCTTGTGAGATAATTCTCATTACCATCTTATAGAAAGGTAGAAATAGGCTCAGATAGAAATAGTGACTTGCTCATGGTCAGATGAATATTATTGTCAGAGGTAGAATTCTAGGTCAGGTTCTGACTCTCTGAGTCTAGTCCTTTCCTCAGTGTACAACAATTATTCTCTGATATACTACCCAGAATTGAGGGTTTTTTTAAATTAAAAGAATTTTTCCCTCCCCCCTTTTCCCTTTATTTCCCTCCTTTCTTTTCTCCCTCCTTTTCTTCCCTCCTTCTTTCTTTCTTTCCTTCCCTCCCTCCCACTCTTCCCTCCTTCTTTTCTTCTTTCCTCCCTCCTTTCCTCCCTCCCTCCTTTCTTCCACCAAAGGTCACATTTGGTGAAGAGAATGTTGGATTTGAATCAGAGAACCTGAGTGCAAATCTTGTGCAGTTGTTACTACTTATGTGACCTTCTGCAAATCATTTAATTTATCTAACTCTAAATTCCCTAATCTGTTTAAAAAAAAAAAAGAGGGGGAAAAAGAAGGGGATGGGCTAGATTAGAGATGTCAAACTCATGAACTAATAAGTGCTAGGAATCTTATTAAGATGGAATTAGGATATACTTAAACATTTTTCAAAATACAATGTATCATAGCTAATGCCAATTTGTGGTTTTCTAAATCAATCCACAGGAATCCATTTCCATTTGAATTTGACATCTCTGAACTAGATGACTTCCAAGATTTTGGAAATGTAAAGTTGGATTTGCATGATTTCTCAAGTCACCTCCACTTCTAAATCTATGATATATAAAATTAGAAAGTTGAATTAGATGGCATGTAAAGTCTTTCAGCCCCAAATTTATGTTTGTATGTATAGAATATGACCAGCAGATTGTACATATAAAATGTCTCAGAAGAAAGAAGGTTTGCTACCTTGACCCAAGGGAGAAATTCTCAGGTTAGATAGATAGATAGATAGATAGACAGACAGATAGATAGATTATAAGTGAATTTGACACTGAAAAGCTAGAGACAATGAAAATGCCTAAACTTGAAAAGACTAAACTAGAGAAAATGAAAATACATAATCCCAGATATAAGTATGTAAATAAATAGAGCATACCTCTGAGACCAAAATGGCAGGCAGAAGAGTTTGTTTAGTCCATTTTTAGATAAAGGCAAGGGATTTCTCCCATTTGCTTTTAATACTAGAGGTCTAGTGATGAAATATGGTAAATGATATGAGAAAGATCCAAAGCAAAAATAAAGCAAGTCTTTTTAGTGTAACGTGGCCACCAATTTCATATCCATTTAGATCAAATTACATTCCAAAGATCCTGTTAACTAGCCACAAAAGCACCTGTGGAACACAATTTCTTCCTCCTTTATTAAGCGTCTCTAAGGGAGATGGTATTTGTGCATAGAAACTACACTGTGGTATTTTTGTACAGTCTAAATTAGGATCCTTTGCACCAGGAAGAAAATTGCCTGCAAAGGTATCTTTAAAACTCCACTAGGAATTAAGAGATGGTGTGAATCCAGTTGTATAATTTGGCGAAGACAGCTGCATTTTATCTGGCTAAATCAGCACCTGGTACCTAGGGAAAAACTTATATAAGTGCAGAGTCTATAGCTTTGAAAAGAACATTAATCTAATCCCCTGCCTCCATTTCTCAGATAAACTGAGGCAGAGAGAGGTAAAGGAATTTGGCTAAAGTCTCATGAAGAGAAATTGGCAAAGTCAGGATTTAAAAGCTGAAGCCGTTGCTTTTTTCTATTATTCACCAGCTGCCTTGTGCTAATCATTAAATTAAAAAAAAAAAAAAAACTCATTTCAGTATCTGCCAAACAGAGCAAATCTAAGGAAAGATGGGATTTGTTTACCCTACTTAGCGTTCAGTTTTAGAAAAAATAAATGTATGGACTTCAATATTCACTCCCCTTATGTGGTAAAGACCTATTAGCACATCTGCGATTAGAGCCCTCCAGCTGAATTAATGTTGTAGGATTCAAAGACAGCCAAGCAATCTCTGCTTTAAGATGTCCAAGTTTTTATACACACAGCATTTCTTTAGGAGCTAATTTCTGCTTTGAAAAACCTGCTGATTTGTGCAAAGCAAGCCACCGATATTCATTTCAGTAATGGGAACAGGAGAATCTTGTGTTTAAGATGATTCACCAGGTTAGCCAATGAGTGATAATCTTGTCATCCATGAAAACTCTAGGATGTTCTACTAGGGCTAGAGATGAGTCTGAAAAACCAGGAAAGAAACTTCACATCACTAAAATCCCTGGCACTGTCCACTAGTTCAGCATATAAATGGACATGAATTTATCAATGGAAATGATACAAAAGATGGATTCTCTCTTGTGGCCAAAACCAAAGGATCCCTGGGCTTTTCCTTTTGCTCTCTCTTCAACCTCTTAGACATATTGTTTTTGAATGATATTAGAAAAGTGAAAAAAAAAAGATTTTAGAACAGGGAAAAAATAAAAAAAAAAAACTTTGTTATATATTTCAGGGAATAGCAAGTTGTACATGGTAGACTTGCAGTTTTATGTGCAATCATCTTTTTTTTTCCTATTGTACTATATTATGGAAATGTTTGTTTTTTTTCCCCTCTCCTCATGGATTGAAAATAAAATAAATTTTAAAAAATAAAAAGAAAATGAGTTCCTTGGGAACAAGTACAGGTTTATTTTTTACTTTACAACTATGGGGCTTAGCACAGGCTTTGCCTATAGTTAGTGCTTAAAAAATGATTTTTCATTCACCAATTTATCTACATTGGTGAAATGAATTCTAATGCCATGAAAACATGGATCTTGGAAATATCATAGCTATGTGTAATTTTATTTTAAATGGCTATTAAATAAACATAGTAACCAAAGGCCCTCAGTACTTAATTTTTCTTTGTCATATTCAGTCAGTCTGTCAAAAAGTATTTTTTAAGCATTTATTTTGTGTTAGGCACTTTGCTAATTGCTTGGGATACAAAGAAAGGGCAAAAGCAGTCAAGGACTTGAAGGAATTCAAAGTCTCAGGGAGGAAATAATATGCAAATAATTGTACATAGAATTAAAATTGGAGAAGGAAGGAAATCTCAGAGGCACCGGCAGTGGAAATTGGGGTGGCTAGGAAATTCTTCTGCGGAAGATAAGATTTCAATTGAGTTATTTAAAAAAAAAAAAAACAAAAAACAAAAAACTAGGGAATCAAGGAAGTGTATATGAGGCAACAAAGCATTTCAGGCATTAGGGACAGTTAAAAGACATGTGCAAAGAATATCAAGTAGCAAAATGGCAAGTGTTGTTGGATCAGTGAATATGGAGGGAATAAAATATAAGATAGATAGTGCAGTGGATAGAGTCTGGCCCTGGAGTCAGGAACACTCATTTTCATGACTTCAAATCTGGCCTCAGGCACTTTCTAGATGTCTATTTCTGTTTCCTTATCTGTAAAATGGACTGGCAAAGGAAAGGGCAAAGTATCTTTGCCAAGAAAACCCCAAATGGAGCCCAAAGAGTCAGACATGATTAAAAAAATGACTGAACAAAAACAAAGTGCAAGAAATACATGGAGAAAGACCCACGAGACAAGAAAGATATGAAGAAATCAAGTTAGAAATGGCTTTACATCTCAAATAAAGCATTTAATGCTTATTCTTGAAGAGAATTGGGTGACAATAGAATTTATTAAGTAGGAAGGACCCGCATTTTAGGAAAATATACTGACAGCTGAGTAGACATTGGTCTGGAGTGGGGAGAGGTTTAAGTTTGAGAGATCAAAGAGAAGGTTATTGCAGTGTTCAGGAGTGAGTGGATAAGAAGAGATACCAAGGTGGTGACATCGTAAATGTAAAGAAGTATCCATCTACAAGAATTGTTGTGAAGGAAGAAATAAGGAGCCTTGAAAACAGATTTGAAATATGGAATAAATGAAGGAGAGACAGAAGGAGAGGGAGGGAGAGAGAAAGCGAAGGAGGGAAAAGAAGGAGGAGGGGAGACAGAGAGACAGACACAGAGAGAGAGAGAGAGAGAGAGAGACAGAGACCAAGAGATAGACAGAGACAGAGAGACAGACAGAAACAAAGACAGACAGAAAGACAGAGAGAAATAGAGAGACAGAAAGACAGAGACAGAGAGACAGAGCAAGAGATACACACACAGAGAGACAAAGAAAGACAGAAAAAAGAGTCAATAATGACAGCAGATTTGCAAGCCTAGTGACTGGGAGTAGGATGATAATCTCAAATACGTGTGTGTGTTGTATTTTAGATCATATGTGTGTGTTTGCGTATATGTATGGATATATGTGTATACACAGATATATATTATAAGACAAATTATCATTTCCATATGTATGTAGTCATTTCCATATGTAGGTCAGTCATCCAGTTTATGAAGTACAAGGTTAATGGATGAGATTGCCCAAATCCTCAGCAGCCATGCTCCTTGGTATTAGGCAGGATCCCACCCAACTAGAAGACCTTAGTTCTGTTTAGAATGTAAGCAGAATCTATTCTAGGTGAATTCCAAGCTTCAAAGCATTGAACTTGTGCTCTTGTACACCCCACCCCCAATTTGAATTTAGAGTAATCCAGTTTCGGAAGAAGAGATGAATTCCCATCCTGAATACTCTGAAGGTGGCTGAGTCATATTAAGGATGCATTCTCAGTAGAAGGAGCTAAAGACTTTTAGTCTACCTCCTCATTTGAATGCCCAGCCCTTCATTAATTGTCCACCAATCAGGGTTGATTTCTCCTCCTAGCCTTCATAAAACACTTAAGTCTTTAAGTATCTCCATTGTTAATTTCATGGAAACTCTTGTCTCTCATTCATCAATAAACTGTCTTAAAATTAATTTTATTTCTTCCTGTCAAATTAATTTTATATCTTCCCAAATAGTCATTTTGCAGTAAAAGACCCAGGATCAAATCTTGACTCTGTCACTTGTTATCCCTTCCAGGGGTCCTCAAACTTTTTAAATAGGGGGCCAGTTCACTGTCCCTTAGACTGTTGGAGGGCTGGACTATAGTAAAAACAAAAACTTTGTTTTTTGAGCCTTTAAATAAAGAAACATCATAGCCCTGGGTGAGGGGGATAATCATCCTCAGCTGCCGCATCTGGCCGGCGGGCCATAGTTTGAGGACCTCTGCAAGTTCTCTGGGCCTTAGTTTTTTCATTTGTAAAATGTGAGAGCTACACTAATTTCTAAGATCCTTTTCAGCTTCATGACCCTCTGTCAGTGTGGCATCATGGAATCAGAAAAGGATAGCACTCAAATATTTGGGAAGGATGAAATAAGAGAAAACAACCTATGTTTTTAAAGCAATTTTCTTTTGTGAAAAAGCACTATCTGAACAACTATTTTGAAGGGGGAAAAACAAGCATTATTATCCTAGACATTTTTGGGAGATAAAGGTGGTATTTGAACTCAGATTTCTCACATTCAAATCCAGTATTTTAAACTCCAGTGTTATATTCAATGCAGGAAATAATTTACAAATCATCACTTAAAATGTACTTGAACATATTAAGTGATGGGGGTGTCTCCACTTTTTGAAACTACACATTTCATCATTGGATAATTATTAGAAAATCCATGCCTCTTGATTGAGCCAAAGCTTGCTCTCTTGTCATTTTCATTCAGTGGTTTCAGTTGAGTTATTAAGACTAATACTAAAAAAAAGCCTAACCGGTTCCAAATATCTGGAGATATCACTCAGCACTGCAAACATCACACATGTGTATATATGTTTATATATACTATACATCTACATAGACACATGATGACTAGCAGAGTCTAACTCACAAGGGAGAGTTATCTAGGTCATACTATGTTTTTGAATATGAAAAAATATTCACTAAGCTAGAATGATGGATTAAATCAAAGAAGAGAAAATTTAATAGGAATAAATGTAAATCCCAAACTTTAATTTAAGGAATTGATTTCATAAGCACAATATGCAGAGGAAAAGTCAGATATACCCTTCTTGTGAAAAAAAATAGGTAGAAATTGAAATATTTTGCCATTTTTCTGTCAGTAGATGATAGCTAAAAAAAGTTCCTATTAAGGGATATGTGTGGGAAGTAGAGATGGTCTTCAGAATGAGAGAGGTAATAGACCTGCTAAATTATGCCCTGGGAAGGTCATTGCTGGTACACTATGTTTACTCATTGTTACCATGTTTTTGGAAGAACGATGGAAAATTAACATGTTTCCAGCATGGTGAAGGGACTAGACACATAGTATATGAGGATTAACTGAAAGACAAGAGATTTATCCCTGAGAAGAGAAGACTTGAAGAAAGGTAAGGAGGAAATATAGTTGTGGTTAAGTATTTGAAGGGTTGTCATAAAAAAAGCAGGATAGATCTACCTTCCTTGGCCCAAGAGGGTAGAACTGGGGGGAAAAGTGATGAAGATATAGTTTATTTGTAAGAAAAAAGCCTCCCATCTGGATCTGTGTAAAGTTGGAATGGTCTACTTTGGTAAATGGTATTTCTTCCTCCTTCTAGTTGCATTTCTGCCCCTTTTCCTACTTAACACAGCTTGTGGTTATTATTGTTGTCAATCACTCTCCCAAGAAGACTATGGCATCAGGGAGGTGATGCTATGATATCAACTATCTTGGATTTGAGTGGAGAAGAGATGAGAAGTCACCAGCCTCAGCTTCTTCTCCAGTGGTAAGATATAGATCAGGATGACTGGAGATGGCCCTTGATGCAGTGGGCATTCACCTTTAAAAAGAGGCTGGATAGCCACATGTCAAAGATCCTGTGGAAGGAAATTCTATTCAAAAATGCATTGAAATGAAGGCCCTGTGGGATCTCTTGTAACTTTGCAGCTTTGTTATTCTGTGAAGTGAGTATATCACCTGAGGACACTCTAACAGGTTTAACCAAAATAAAAGTGGAAATTGAAGACTGATGATTGGTGCTATGTGACCCAAAAAGTTGATGATTCAACATCATAAAGATCTCACTTGAACTTGGATTCCAGTCTTCTCATTTAATTAATGAAGTTAACGAAGACAGAATTGTCTTCATACAGAATGTAAGCTCTTTGAGGACAGGGATTTGTATTTGTGTCTCTAGTGCACAGAACAAAATATATGTTGATTGATTATTCCAGAATTAGAACTACAGGTAATATTATTAAGTTTTCTAAGTGTTTTTTCTTTCCTTGAATTACTCAAATTCTCAAACTAATTCCATGACACATCTTACAAACACTTGTTCAAATGTTCTGTTTGCACAAAGTACGACAAGGAAAGTGGTAAGAGCCAAATTGCCAGCATCACTCAACACTGTCGAATATTACAGAAGACACCCTTCCCATCCCATAGCAAGCACTTTCCCATATGGAACTTCTTGGTATCAAGGGGGGTTGGCAGTCAAGGCACTTTTCCTTAAGGTGCCCGTGATAAGCAATGCAATTAAGCAGAATTTTAAGTCATTGAAGGTGCCTCTAAGTGCCTGTGTAGTCAAATGCCACAGAATTTCAAATGGAAATGACATGAATTAATTTACTGAGAACAAAAAGAAAAAAAGAAAAGAAAATGGAGTTGAGAAGCAGTACCTCATAACATGATATGCAGATTAATTGCACCAAGTGATTGATTGAAATGATTAAAAAAAAAAAAAAAACTATGTGTCTTTTCAAAGAGATCAAACTCCTCGAAAGAGTTGGGGGTACTTTCTCTTTCTCTGTCTCTATCATCTCTGTTTCTGTAGCTTCTCTCTCTCTCTCTCTCTCTCTCTCTCTCTCTCTCTCTCTCTCTCTCTCTCTCTCATTTCACTCTGTTTCTCTTATTTTCTAATCCTTTCTGTTTTAATATGTTATGAGCTTTAAAAAAATGTATTCTTCTTTCAAGAATGTCTCAGAAAATATTATATTGTTGAATGTCCTGGAGCTAATTATTTGACCTTCCTGAGTCTTTCTAGGTTTGGACAAAATTTAAGTACATTCAGACAATTCATCTCCATGATAATACAGTGGGAGTAATTAGGAAGAGGAAAAAAAAAATAACTCATTCTGGGAATGGAGTTTGTGTTCACACATTAAATGCTTGCCTCTGTTAACTCAGAGTTAGAAACTCTTTGAGAAACTTTCTCAGTTAAATGATTTTTCAGTAAACGAAAGATAAAATGTATACTTCTTATTAGCAAAACTCAAAAAAAAAAAAAAAAAAAAAGCTATTTCTTTGGACACAGCAAGTCCAGCGGGAGAGACAAGCTGATTCTGGATCTAAGTAAGAGAGAGGAGACCATCAGCACATCTGGAGTGCGGACAGTCTGCCCTTCTCAAATGCTTTCCTAACTGTCCCAGTTAAGTCAGCAACTATTCATGGAACACTCAATGACTGTCCAAACAGGGTTAGATCAGTAAACAGCAGCAAAGGAAAGCTAAAGAGCAGGCCCATGTTTGTAACCAGTTTTTTCCTCTGATGCTTCTGGAGGAAGGTCACTCTGGCTGCTTGACCGAAGGTCAAAACCACTTCCATCTTTGCAAATAAACATAAACAGCATTTAAGATGTATTTGGAGTCTAATTAAGGAAAATACTATACTGCCCTTAACTTATCTGAACCATTCAGGCAGTATTATTATTCATTTCAATCCAATCTAATCCAATCCAATCTAACCCAATCCAATCTAATTCACTTCCCTTCAGTTTAGCTCAGTCCAATTCAATTGAGCTAAAGATGTTTATTATGGGCCTTTGACATGCTAGTTATGCTGGGAAGCAGCTAGTTGGCTCAGTGAATAGAGAACTGGACGTGGAATAAGGAGGGTTTGGTTCAGTCTGGCCTCTGACACTAGCTATGTGATTCTGGACAAGTCACTTAACCCAATTTATTTCACTTTCTTTATTTGTAAATTGTGCTAGAGAAGGAAATGGTGAATCACACCCGTAGTTTTGCCAAGAAACCCCAAGGAGAATATGGTTCGCAGGATCACAAAGAGTCAGATATGACGAAATGAACAGTTTTAACGATATGTCAGATACTCTGTTAGGTGCTGGAAATACAAAGAAAAATGAAATGATTTCTGACTTCAAGGTCCTCACATTTTAATCAGAGAATAAAACATATAGAAAGATAATTAAATACAAAATATACATAAAGTTATTCTGAGAGAATGAATGGAGAGCATTGTAGACATATTGAACTGCCCATTCAAAAACAGAGATTGGAAATGGAGATTCTCAGCAAAAACCATTAGCCTACCAGCTCTATTGCAACAGCATGTATAAAGGGAAAGGATAGGAAATAAAAATGGGAAAGAAAGAGAATGTTGCAGAGGATTTGGAAGGCTGAACATTTTTAATATTGTCCTATTGAACATAAGAATTCATGAAAAATTTTGAATTTAGGAAAGGGATATGGTCAAATCTGTGTTTTAGGAATATCAATTTTGAAGTTGTGTGGAAGATAATATTGGACACGAGATAAAAGGTGGTTTGACATATTAAAATGCTATTGCAATAGTCCAGGAGAAAAGTGATAAAATCGGGAATTAGGGTAGAAGCTGTGTGAGTAGAAAGTGGAGACAGATAAAAGAAATGTTATGGAAGTAGTCAGGACAAGAATCACCAAACAATTAGATGTGGAGAAGTGAATGAGGGCAAAAAAAAAAAAAAAAAAAAAAAGGAAGTAGCTAACCTGTACCTGGGGCAACTGGAAGGATGGTGGAGACTTTATCTGAAACAGGAAAAACTGAATTTGGTGTTAGATGAACTGGACCACAATATCAGCTTGACCACTCATTATGTGTGGGACAGTGGCCAAGTCATTTTTTCATAGGGTTTTGATTTCTTTTCTTTAAAATATGATCTCTGAACTCCCTCCTTGTTTTAATATGTTATGATCTACTAAAAATGTATTTTTCTTTCAAGAATGTCTCAGAAAATATTATACTGTTATATGACCTAGAGCTAATTAGTTGATCTTCCTAAGTCTTTCTAGATTTAGGCAAAATTTAAGTATATTCTGATAATTGATCTCCATGACAATACAGTGAGAGTAATTAGGAAGAGGAAAAAAAAAAAAGAACTTATTTTGGGAATGGAGAGTTTGTGTTCCCACATGAAATGCTTGCCTCAGGTACTAATACTGTGACCTCAGGTACATCACTTAATCTCTCTGCACTACAGTTTCCTCATCTATAAAATGGGGTAAATAATTTTATTGTTTATGAATTTTTATGACTTTATGATTAAAATTATGATATAAATTTTATGAATTTATTTGTGAATGTGTCAAATGAGTTAACAGATGAAGCTCTTTGCAAATATTTAAGCACTACATTAATGCTACTTGTTTTTATCATTTTAATATCATCATGATCATCCAGAAAATTCCAGTGGTGTAATGGGAGAAGATAAGCAATATATCTTTTTCTATACATACATATATATGTATGTATATACATATATGTGTATGTTGACTTTGAGCCTCTACCTGTTAAATGTGATATGAGATCTCAGATAATTAATCCAGAAATATAGGTCTGAAATAATTTTTGTAAGAAACATTCAGAAAATTGAGGGGAAATTCTATTCAGGGAGTGGGGAAATTACCATTTGAATTGTGTATATAATCTGCCTTTGTTCTCCACTTTTTCTCAGAGTGTGTAGAAACAAATGAAATAAGTTATAATTTTAATACCACTTTACATATGTATGGTTTTAACTGCTTATTAAGTGCTTTTATATACCATGCCGTATTTGATCTTCAAAAATAACCCTTTGAATGAGGCTGGCAAATCAAGAATTATTTTCTTTACTTTAATGAGAACATAGGCTGGGGCAAATGCAATGACTTGACCAAAAGCATCCTTTGGAATGAAAGGGGACAGGACTTTCCCCTGAGTTTCCTGATCTAGATAATTGCCTTTTACTCTCTTTAGTTATCCTTAGAACACTACCGCATCATTTGTCTAATGATTGAATCAACCTTCTACTATTGTGATTGATCTGTATTAAATAAAAGAGAAAAACATCCAGGAAATTTTCATTTTTGTTTTTTCAATGCAATCTAGAGGGAAGGTAGCAGAGAAACTATCTGTGTAGTGTGATGTGATAGATTTGTGTGTGTGTGTGTGTGTGTGTGTGTGTGTGTGTTGTGTATGTGTATTAGTGAGTGTGTGTTATAGGCTGAAAGCCTATAAAGTTTCCCACTCATAAACCATACTACTGGAATTCCCAGCATCAGCATTAACCTGAAAGAATAGAGTCACTGGCATGAGAGAGGGATAGAATATTAAAGCAATATTACTTGGGGACAGCTAGGTGGTACAGAGGTTAGAGCATCAGGCTCAGAATCAGGAAAATCTGAGTACAAATCAAGTCTAAAAATACTTAGGAGTCATGTTATCTTGGGCATTCTGATTATTCTGTTCACTTTAGTCTACTTATCTATAAAATAGGGATAATAATGACACCATAGGGCTGCTAAATAGTGCCATAGTACACAGCAAGCCAGGCCTTTAAGTCAGGAAATCTCATTTTTCTGAGATCAGTTCTGACCTCAGACACTTACTAGCTGGGCAAGTCACTTTACTTTGCCTCAGTTTCCTCATCTGTCAAATGAGCTGGAAAAGGAAATGACAAACTACTTCAATATCTTTGCCATGAAAACCCCAAATGGTGTAAAAAAAAAAAAAGAGAGAGAACAACTATAATAAGCTCCTAGAGTTATTTTGAGGATCGAATGAGATAATAATTGTAAAGCGCTTAGCACCAAGCATTTAGTAAGCATTCTATAAATATTATTGATTATTATTTTTATTAGAGATTTGATTATTTCATTAACTTATCCTTTTCTAGGTTGAGAATAAGTCCCT
Organism: Antechinus flavipes; assembly: GCF_016432865.1. Classification (NCBI taxonomy): domain Eukaryota; kingdom Metazoa; phylum Chordata; class Mammalia; order Dasyuromorphia; family Dasyuridae; genus Antechinus; species Antechinus flavipes. Next base: position 234,537,007 of record NC_067403.1, read on the forward strand.
AAAGGTATGAGTCACATGACAGATGTATTCTGAAAAGTCAGTTAATTAGGCAATAGTATTGTTTACACTTTCACTGTGTTCCAGGAACTGTGCAAAGTCACGAGAGTCCAAAAAATCCTAAAAAAGGAATAAAAAGGGACTGGAAGAAATCAGAAACATGGGGACCAGGAAGGTTTCCCTGGTCTTCCTACCTGGTAATCATGGTCTACCTTGAATCTCAAAGGAAAGACTCTGCTTTCCAACTATGTAATGCACTTGGATCTTAGATTTAGAAATGAAAGGGAACTTCTTTTTAGCATTGAGGAAACTGAGTCTCATAGAATCCAAGTGAGTTGGCCAAGGAAATTACACACACACACGTTAGGAGATTTTAGATTTGAACTTATATACTATTACTCTAAGCAATAGCTCTTTTTTCTGCCTCACTTATTTTAAAATTTCAAAGATCTATGATTTCTTTAGTGAAGGACCTTCCCCTCATGACACAGAGTCATCTCCTCAAAGATAACTAGGTGGTCACAGAATTTCAGAACTAGAAAACACCTTGAGGGTCATCTAATCCAATGCATGGTCTAAAAATGTTTAGAATCACCAGTGCCACAAAGTGGTCCTCCAGTCTTTGTTTGCTGACTTCTTCTTGAGGCAATCCTTGTCATTTTTGATGATTTTCATTGTTAGAAAGTTTGTTTGTGTTTTCTTTTCTTTTTTTTCTTCCTAATATCAAGCCTAACTTTGCTTCTTGGCAACTCTTTTTAGTTATGGCCTGGGGGACAAACAAATACATTTGATTCCTCCTTTTTCATGTAACAGCTTTTCAAATACTGGGAGACACTTATCACTCCTCATCTTCCATCCTGGCCACCCACCCTAGCCTTCTCTTCTCCAAGACAATCCCCCCACCCTAATTCCTTCAAATGTCCCTCATATAGAATAGACTCTAAAACCTTTACCATTCTGGTTGACCTTTTCTACAATTTTTTCTTTGGCTTTTTAATACCCTTTAATTAAAAAAAAATTATTTTATTTTTAAGCTAATATTTTTTCAGTTATCCAAAGTTCATTTTCCCCTGCCATCTTACTTTACCCATTATTAAAAACACTTGTAACAAATATCTAATGTAGATAAAAAAGAACAATCAAAACAAATCCTCACATTGTCCATGTCAAAAAAATGTATAACTTATTGTATGCCTTGAATCTATTACTTCCCTAGCAGGAGGTGGGTAGCATGTTTCATTCTTTTCAGGCAGATCTGATGTTGAACTACTGAAATACTAAGCTGATCACAGATCATGGGATTATGGGAATAATTGTTGTGGGGATCACATTTAGTAATATATGTAATTTATGAGCTTTAAAGTACCATATAAATCTTAGCTCAGGATCATAGAATCATAGTAACCAGAATTTTTGTGAGGATGAAATTTGATAATATATGTGATTCATAAGTTTAAAAATACCATACGAATGGTAGCTATTATAATTATTCAACTCCCAGGCCTGCCACACAATTAATGGATGCCTATTTTTTTCTCAGGTAAGTGATTTAACCATTTTTTTTAACCTTACTTTGCATATTTAGTGATTAGTGCAGTGCTTGACACATAGAAGGCACTGAAATATTTATTGACTGTTGAGCTAAATGATTTCCAAAGTTCCTTCTGACTGTGAAATCAAATAATTCAATGATCTTATCAGCCAGTATTTGTCTTCTGATTCTTCTTTGTTGAAAAGTGTTATCATTTATATGTCCTGGAAATTTGTTGATCAATAGTGTTCTCTTCCTTTCCTACATTAAGCAGCTTATGTATCTTTATTAATATGTGGAATATAGATTAACTTTTAGTAAAAAGCAAAAGGGGAAGGTCAGATGGGAGATTATTCCATCCTACATCCTATTATGCAGATCATGCAACAACACCATTACCGATGACAAATTGTGTGCAAAAAAGATGCTCTCTGAGAGATAAATATCTGGTAAAAGAGATAGTTTGATCGCGCTGAAAGAACAAGGGACCCCAGATGAATAGAACATGGACTGCCCTGTTACTTTCATAATGTCAAGAGGCCCCCAGCATGTTGGATGGATCCTTTTAGAGGTTTTAAGGGAACACATAAACAAGCATCACATTGTTAAAATAAATGAGGGATGGGAAAAGAGGGAGGGTTGTTTCCACACCATTGAAAGAAGAAATCATATCAATGAGATCCAAGATTCATTGAATTGGTTGTCTGACTGTCTACATCAGAGTGGATGGATGATTGGATGGTTGGGTGGATATGTGGTTTTGACATGATATTTTATTGGTGAACACCTTATTTGAAAGCTCCCTTTACTGATATAGGTTGTCAATTTATCTGTAGCTTATAATACTGGACAATCCAGTTACCTAGAGACACATGTTAAGTGACTTATGCAGGGATACACTTCGAATATATGTCAAAGGCAGAACTTGAGCCAAAGTTTTCCTGACTCTAAGACCAGTCTTATATTCATGTAATTATGATATTTCTCAATAAAATATTTATTAAAAAATTAATAAGCTAAAACTGATTTGGAAAGCATAGGCCAGTCTTGTAGGCTTGGATGAATGGATGACTATGTAAGCTGAACATGAAAATTCATCAATACCTCCCTGATGAACATCTCCTCTACTGTTGCAGATTGCCAATTCATCTATAAATTAAGCAGTAGGACAATTCAACAAATGGAGATACATTAAAATTAAGTGATTTGCCCAAGCTCATGCTTACAATGTGTGTCAAAGACAAAACTTGAAATGGAATTTTCCTGTCTCCAAGATCAGTCACACGCTCAATTTCTCTGTATATCTCTGTCTCTGTCTTTCTCTGTGTCTGGGTATCTCTGTCTGTCTCTGTCTATGTCTTTGTCTCTCTTTTTCTGTCTGTGTCTCTCTGTCTTTCTGTCTGTCTGTGTCTGTATCTTTTTCTGTCAGTTTTTGTGTCTTTGTGTCTCTATGTCTCTGTCTATCTCTGTCTTTGACTCTGTCTATCTCTCTCTGTTTCTTTGTCTCTTGGTCTGTATCTCTCAGTTTCTGTGTCTCTGTGTCTCTATCCATCTATCTCTGTCTCTGACTCTGTCTCTCTATTCTATTTCTCTGTCTCCTGGTTTTCTCTCTCTCTGTATTTCTTTCTCCTCTTTTCCTTTCTCTTCTCTTCTCTTCTCTTCTCTTCTCTTCTCTTCTCTTCTCTTCTCTTCTCTTCTCTTCTCTTCTCTTCTCTTCTCTTCTCTTCTCTTCTCTTCTCTCTTCTCTTTCTATATATATATATCTTTGTCTCTTTGTGTCTCTCTCTCTGTCTCTCTCTCTCTCTTTCTCTCTCAATTAGGTTTAAGTGACTTGCCACACTACTAGTATCTGGGACATATTTGAATCCAAGTCCTCCTAACATTTTGGCAGGAAGAACATAACCATTATAGGCTGTGAAGGGGCAACCCTATCTAGAGCATTGGTTCTCAAACTACAGTCCAGAGAACCATAGAGGTCTCTAGAACCTTTCAGAAGTTCTACAAATTCAAAATTAGAATTTATTCTCAATATGGTACATATCTATAGATATAACCCTTATAAATAAAAACTCTTCAGACAGATCCTCAATAATTTTTAATAATATAAAAATATTAAGAACAAAAGTTTGAAAACCACTGGCCTAGAGCTTGGGAAAGGATATTTAATTCTCATTTGCTTGTCTCCTATGCCTTGATTGTTTAGTCCTCCTGGTTTGCCTGAAATAAATCTCACAAAATATCAGAAATATATTAATATATATCAGAAATATATATATCAGAAATATATTAATATATATCAGAAATATATATAAAATATATATCAGAAATAGTTCTGATTTCAATTAAGTTCTAGGGCTAGTTGCTCTATCCACTGCACCATCTAACTATCCTTTCTATTTGTCCCTCAAAAAATTATTAAAAAAAAAAGATATATTAATGAACTAAAGCTCACTTGGAGAACTAGTTAAATCTCTAAAATAAACCCTTCTGCTTGGGCTCATTATAATCAGATTAAAATAGAAAATTATTTCATATCCAAAATAATTTAATACTAAACAGCTATTTGCTGGAGATTTGTATTCTTAGCCAAGGGTTTTTGCTTCTCTGATCCAAGACTAAAGACCTCAGAAGAACATATTGTTTGATTACAGCAAATTACTCTTTAAGAGACAGACACTGAATGGCTGGAACTTGGAAGAGTTAGATATGGCATCAGCTTCGATTGAATCAATCATTGTTTGAAGAAGAAAGCTAGCATGATAGGTCAAGAAAGAGAATCAGCCAGTCAGAAGAAGTAGGAACAGGACATTTGAGAGAGCAAGCTGGGTCCAGCACTGAGAAAATGGTCACTAGAAGTAAGAATTGAATGGAAGGTATTTAAGCTTCATTATTTGACCTTCTACTGAATAATCTTTTAAATATTGACTGATTTGAACTCCTTGTTGCCAAAGGGATTACATAAATGTTCCTATGTAATGGCTATTTTCCTCCTAAATGTTAAGATACAGAATACACATATCCATGGGAAATTATGTACATCCTTTTACTCTAAGTCTGCTTACTTTTTGCCATTTGAAGATATTTTGATCTTCTAGACTTTTTGATACCTTTTCTACCAGAGTTGTGGGTGCCTGCTGAATGCTGGAACCAGAAAAAGTCCATGACAAAATTAATAGATGCCTTTGCTGGTGATCTCTAATACCAGTTAGAATGTTAACTACAATACATCTGAGTTCTCATGCACCTAGCTGAAAAACATCCAAATAAATAGGAATTTATTAAGTACCTACTATGTGCCAGGCACTGTGCTAAGCTCTGGGAGACATTAATGTTGATTAACATTCATTTGTTCCCTTTCTTTCTCTATTGGGCTGTGTGTGTATGTGTGTGTGTGTATACAAATTTCTGAATGTGGAGTCAGAGGTACTGGGTTCCAATCCTCACTCTATCTTTAGCTACTTTTGTATTCTTAAGACCAATCATGTGATCCCCAGCCTCCATTGGCCTTATTCACTAGGACCAGATCTTTAAGCAACAAGCATTTATTAAGTACCTACTAGGGTTGGGCTCCTTTCTAGGCTCTAGGGTTATAAAAAGAATGAAATGCAGCCTGGTCTCAAGGACCTTGAATCTATAAAATGAAAAGAAGGGAAGCCAATTGGGGGAAGGCGATAGCACCTGGATTATCAGAAAAAGGTTGCATTTACAAAGTGTCTTCTGAGTATAATTTTGAAGGAAAAGAAGGAATCCAAAATGCAAGGGGAACGTAGGAATGCATTCCTGTCATATAGTAAGTAGAGTAAGTTCAAAAGTTTGGAGATGGGAGAGAGAAATCCCTCTGAGAAGTACAGCACACCCATTTGGCTAAATTGTAGAATGTGGAAAGAACAATAATGTACACAAAGGTTGAGGAAGATCATGGGGGCCAATAACAATAGCTTTTGGCTCATGGCCAATAATAAAACCCCAAAAAACTCAAGGCCTCAAATCAGTACAATTTCCAGGCCCAATAAATTCTGTAGCATCTTTATGGATCCTGCATAAATAAGTCTGAAGAATATTTTTATCAAACATTTCTCTGCAAGTGCTAATAGGAATTCATCTAGTTCACCTTGCATTGAGGGTTAAATAGTATTTTGTTTTGGTTTATCTCATTTTTGAAATGAGTAAATTTATAGATGAGGTTTCCTAAATTGAAGCCTTTAACCCATTTTAAAATTATAATACAAATTAAAAATAAGCACTGAATCTATGTACAAATGCAGAATTTTGCTTTTCATATACACCTGGTCCAGTATTATAGACTTGTGTTGTTCCAACCTATCCTGACCTCTAAGTACTTTTCAAAAGCCTTAACAAAATATCTCTTACCATAACAATTGGTGACAAACTTTTTTTGAACTTCAGAAAAGCACTAGCCAAATCTTCTCAGGATACAGAACCTCAAAGGAAGGCCTTAAACGAGTAGAATAAGCTTTTCCCTTTCAATTCTTTTGTTTTCTGTATATTAATAAATCAAAGGGTTAAAAGGGATCTCAGAGATCTCTGGCTGTTTAATAAACCCTTTTCTGGCTTCTGGAATTATCACACTGTCTGCTTCTAGGTCATCTAAACATCCTCAAAAAGAACTACTGAGTTAATAACAACTACAAAAGTGTAATTCCATAAATTTGGAACAGGAAGGGACTTGATATGTCATCTATTCTAACTTGCTCATTTGACAGATGAGGACCTGAGGTGCAGAGAGGTGAAATGATTGATCTTAAGAACACAAAAGTAGTTAAAGATAAGAGTGAGGATTGGAACCCAGTAACTCTGACTCCACATTCAGAAATTTATCTGCCATACCATTTTAACTTGGGAGGTTTCTTTTAGGACTACTTGAGCTACTTACCAGCTCTAAACAAATTAATTTATTTTTTTAAAAGGAAAAATTTTCAAGCAAATTTAGGGTTAGAAGGTTTCCACTAGGATCTGGTATTATTTGTGATTTCTTATTGCCCAGAAATCCAATAAATATCTTCACAGTTTTGAAATACATTTCCTAAGAAGTCTCTATTTAAGTCATTTCTGTTTGGCTGAGTGATCCCATCTTTCTTTTTAGATTTTTTTTTTTTTTTCATTTAGCTGTCTGACATATGTTAAGAGGATGACATTTATCAGTGTTCTGGGAAGTTTGGAAGAAGATGAAAGTAAGCAAAAAAGTGTTTTTTATGTGTATGCGGTATGAGTGTATGTGACTGTGTGTATCTTTTTAGGATGGGTAGGGAATAAGGATCATTTTATTAGCCTAATCTGGACTCGTGAATTTATAATTACCTTAGAATCTCATGACTTGAGTTAAAATCCTGCTTCTGACACTTAGCAGCTATGTGACCTTGAGCAAATCAATCAACTCTGTTTGCCTAAATTTCTTCAACTGGAAAATGGGTATAACAATGGTATGCTTTATTATTTGATTCTCACAACAATCCTGGGAGGTAGCTACTATTACTACCCCCATTTTATAGCTGAGGAGATTAAGGCAGATAGTTTCTTACTGCCCGGGGTCACAGAGGTACTAAATGTATAAAGCTACTTTTGAATTCAGGTTTTCCTGACTACTGAAAAACCACTTTATCATCTTGTCACTTAGCTGTGTTAATAGAGTAAGCACTTTACCAACTAACAATCCCATCTTAAAAAACAAAAACAAAAACAAAAACAAATAAATTCCTTTCCCCCCTCTATTAAGAACTATCTACAAAATCCTATGATAGATGCTAGGGCAAGAAAGAACAAAGCATAACTGAACCTGAATAATGTTATTACTCTATAAAACCTCTGAGGGGTGTCATATTGCAGAGAACACTAAATATCAAAAACAAGTTCAAATCTAGCTTCAGATATTAGCTGGAGTCACTTGAGCTCTATTTGCCTAGCTTCCTAAACTGTAAAATATGGATACTATCAGTCCACACTTTCTAGGCTTGTTGTAAGGATCAAATGAAATAATATTTGTAAACACTCAGAACAATGTCTGATGATTAATAAGTGTTTAATGTATATTTCTTCTCCCCTCCCCTTCAATAAGACTTTATTCATATTTATAGTGATTTAAAATTTGCAAAAAAAATTACAACACTTGGTTCATACAACAGGCTAGTGGAATTGATATGAATTTTTTCCTACAGTTTATAAAAAAGGAAGCAGCTTGAAAGAGAAGCAGTGTGTTGCTCAGGTTCACACAAATAAGTGTCTGAGCAAGGATCTGAAAGTCTCTAATTGGAGGATTAGGATTAGCCTCCCTAGGAGATGATCAGCCCACCTGAACTGAATCTTGAATGACATTACAGATTCTTTTACCTTGAAAGAAGTAGGATGCTTCTTTGCTACAATGACCACAGTTGTTGAACAATAGGATTTAGGACTGATAGGGAATTTAGAGATTATTCAATGTGATACTTCCTCTTCCATTTTTACAGATGAGGAGGTTGACATCTAGAGGGGGGAGAAGATTTGACCAAAGTTATATAAGTAGAAGGTAGGAGAGTTAGGGTTGACATATGGCATGAAGTCTTTTCTTTATGGAAAATAGGTCCCTACTATTGGGGAAATTGAAATGACCACACCTTCCCGAAAATCTGTCCGTTTTCTCGTCAGGTCAGTCAGTTTGATTGGTCTGGCAATAATAAAGCACTAAAATAACACAATCAAAGTAACCATTCGTGATGAAGTTGGTCTACTGACCAAAGAACGTGAATGAATTCAACGAATACAAGTATAAATACTTGACATTAGACCAAGTTTCACATACTAATTCTATGTATAGTAACCTATGTACCAACAGTCAGCAACCATCACAACAAAACAAAGCAACAAAAAATGGACTTGATACATTTCTCTGGATTCAGAAAAACAACACTGTGGAATTCAGTAAAAAGAAAAATTTCTCCAGTATTTCAATCATCCACTGGTTGTCTTGATTTCCTTAAAAATTCATTTAAGTGACCAACAGATGATTTCAGAAAGGCCTGGAGAGACTTACAGGAACTGATGCTGAGTGAAACAAGCAGAGCCAGGAGATCATTATATACTTCAACAACAATACTGTATGAGGATTAATTCTGATGGACGTGGCCATCCTCAGCAATGAGATGAACCAAATCAGTTCCAATAGAGCAGTAATGAACTGAACCAGCTACAGCCAGGGAAAGAACTTGGGGAGATAACGAAGAACTATTACATTGAATTCCCAATCCCTCTATTTTTGCCTGCCTGCATTTTGGATTTCCTTCACAGGCTAATTGTAGACTATTTCAGAGTCCGTTTCTTTTTGTACAGCAAAATAACTGTTAGGTCATGTATACTTATTGTATATCTAATTTATACTCTAATATATTTAACATCTACTGGTCATCCTGCCATCTGGGGAGGGGGTTGGGGGGAAGGAGGGGAAAAATTGGAACAAAAGGCTTGGCAATTGTCAATGATGTAAAATTTCCCATACATATAACTTGTAAATAAAAAGCTATGAAATAAAAAAAAATTCATTTAAGTCCCAGCTCATACACAAGGTTTTTTCTAGCCTCCTTCACCCCACCCTCAGCTGCTGTCACCCCCAATCTCTTCACTATATATATCTATACATACATATATATCTATATATATACATATACATACATATGTATGTATATATATATATATATATATATATACACACACACATATAGTCTCCTTTATCATATTATTATCTTTTTTTCTTATTTTCCTAGGCTTGGCTATCAAGGCAATTAATAAATGGTTATTGACTAATTGCCTGATTACACACCTCAGCTTCAGTAAGAGTGATTCTTCTTAGATATCCTATGACCCAGAGGTTGTATACAGTAATAGCTAAAGAGCTGACTTTGAGGCTAGGAAGAAAAGGGTTGAACTTCTGTTTTGCCTCTCAGTGCCACAGATAAATTTCCAAATAAAAGTTACATCTAGAGACAGTATGGTGCAGGGGGAAGTAAATGCATTTATTCACTACAAAATGTGGTGTTTGGATGATATGATCTCTAAGGTCTACACCTGCTCTAGATCTTTGATGGCATTTTCATATTCTTGTAAATTTTAAGATGGAAGGGATTCCTGAACCAATTTAGTCCACCCCCTCCCTTTTAATAGATTTAAAAAAAAAAAAAGAGGACCAGTCAGTTAAAATTACATGATCAAGGTCACAAAGGTCATAAATGTCAGAGGTAAGATGTCAATGCAGAAGTAAACTTCTTGATGATAGGGATTTTTTTCTCTTTTCTTTGTATTCTGAGGATTTAACATTGTGCCTGGTAAATAATTGCCAATTGCCTTAACTTGAGCTGACATCTCATGAGAAATTCAGTGCTCTTTCAATTATACTAGGCTATCTCACCAATAATGATAAGATTCAATTAAATTCAATAAGCATTTATTAAGTGTCTAGTAGGTGTCAGGAAGAGCTTACAATCTAACAAAATCATAATTCTAGATCCCTTACAATTTAACAAAATCATAGTTGCCAATGCCTACTTTTTCCTAAAAAAACTCTGAGTAGTAATCAATACAACACAACTCACTGTCTCAATAAAAGAACATTTTATCACATAAGTGTCAACAGGACTATCAATTCTGTGATCTCTTAAGACCAGAAGATGCATCATTCAAAACAATCATATTAGAAATTCCCAATTCTCTCTTTTTAACTCAAATCCCTGAACTTAATTTAGGCATTTTTTTCTTTTCTTTTCGGCCTCCAAATCATTAAAAATAGGGATAAAGACTGAACTCTGATTTTGTTAACATAGGGTAAGTTTTTTACCAAAAAAAGTTTATGCTTTCTCTGCACCTTTCAACCATAGATAGCTGCTAAAAGCAAAAGGGGTTGGATATTTGTCATGAATCAACATCTGACAAAAGTGGGGCTTGAATTCATGTCTTCTTATCTTCCAGGCTACCACCAGTACCTCCTTCTCTCCTTTCTTCCCTCCCTCCTTCTCTGTCTCTGTTTCTATCTTTCTGTCTTTGTCTTTGTCTTTCTGTCTTCTCTCTCTCTCTCTCTCTCTCTCTCTCTCTCTCTCTCTCTCTCTCTCTCTCTCTCTCTCTCTCTCTCTCTCTCTCTCTCTCTCTCCTGATGATATAAACGTTAACCATCCCCATACTCTAGCAGATGATCTCATGAGTCAACACAACCACAAAGGAGAATTTACTTACTAGCTAGGCTACCACTCAGATGCTCATCTGCTTCCAGGCTTGTGCTCCACATCTTTCTTTCTCAAAAGAACTTGTCTGACCTTTTTCTTTATTGAAATAGTCTTTGAAAACTCAGAGCCGTTATCCATGCTGTGATGTGAAACTTTGGAGTAAAATATTAAGGGAACTCATTTGTGTTTTAAAAATGCTTTATGTTTTCAAGAACTACACTAAAGTTATCATCAAAGGGAAGTCTGAATTAAAATGAAGATGAATTAGTCACATGAAAAGAGTAAGACCAACAGATAGCCTATGGACTACATTGGTATTCCCATGGAGTTAAGAGAAAATGCAAGATGCTTCTGGCATCTGGGCTGGATTTGCTTTGCTGAACTCATGGAAAAGAGTTAATTGATTCCAAATAATGGTCATCATTGGAGGGGGTATCCTTAAAATCCTATGTTTGTTTGGATATCTGAGTATTTTACCCATTATTTTCTTTAGCCAACACATTTTGTAAAACAAAGAAAATTTTATTATACACCTTGTAAAGAGCCAGAAGAGCCATGAAGAAATTGAAACTTTTACAGAGTGACACCAGATCAACTTCTAAGCCCTAAATTTTTAAAAACTACACTGGAGTGCTCACTCTCTGTTTTCCTTTTGAGGACAGCTCAATAATTTTTTAGTAAGGCTACATGTATGTTTTTGCACATGCATTCAGAAAACTTACCTTATCCAAGAGATTCTGATCTTTCCAATCTAGCCCAAGGCAGCAAAATAAGGAGTAGGGTGGGTTTGTAGAAGAATAAGCTCTCAGCACCTGAAGAAAACAACCACATAGACATCACCTTTGGTTTCCTGCTGCACTAATTAGAGAGAATTCAGGGATGCTGAGTTTGACACAAGGGGACAGCCAACAGCCACTCACTAGGCAGCTTAGTTACAATCTTCAAATAACAAAATGTTTCTCTCCCTCCCTCCTTCCCTTTCTTCCTCTCTATTTCTGTCTGTCTGTCTCCGTCTCCCTCCACATCCACTGGCAGAGATTATACACATTTCATAACCTTGATAACATAGACATTTCTATGTGGATGTCAATTTGAGGTACTTTCTTTCCCACAGTTTATCCCTCAGGGCATGAAATTGAATCAGCACAAGGACTAAATAGCCCACCTTTATTCTGCCGGATGTCCTGATGGTCAAGGAACTCTGAGTGAAAATATAATATTAACTGGTATTTGATGGTAGCAGATTGGAGTCCAAAAAGAGTGCTAGAGCAACTAAGAATCAATGAGGGTTTAATCATTCTACTATAGCCTGTATGATTCCATGAACCTCAATGTAAGGGTCTAATAGGAACCTGGCCTCTATTCACTCCTTAATCAAAGAAAAAATTTCTGTCTAATATAAGCAGAAATGCTGAACTCCAGTTGGGAGATTCCCACTTCCCTTAGCCCTTACTTCAGTAAAAGAAATTAAAAATGTCTATATCTATATACTTACCCACATGTGCATATATGTATAGATATTTGTGTTTATGTATGCATACATATATAAATATGTGGAGCTTTTGCTTGTTTGCCAGTATTCCTAAAGTTTTGTTTTTTTCTTCCTTTCTTCTTTCCTCCCTCTCTTTCTTTCTTTTCCTCTTCCTTCTTCCCTTTCTCCCTTCCTTTCTTCCTCCCTCCATTCCTCCCTCTCTCTTCTTTTTTCTTTTACTTCCTTCCTTCCTTCCTTCCTTCCTTCCTTCCTTCCTTCCTTCCTTCCTTCCTTCCTTCCTTCCTTCCTTCCTTCCTTCCTTTCTTCCTCCCTCCCTTCCTCCTTTCCATTATTCTTAATTTTTAAGCTTTTAAGTTTTCACAATATCTTTTATTCTTACATCATAGTATTCTCTGTATATGTATGGTATGACACTTTTACATAAGTCACTGTGCACAGACTCCTATCCACATCCACTTATAAGGACTTTGTCATCACTTTTTGTGTTTCCAGTGATTTTTACTTTTTGGAGATTCTGTTTTCCCATGTTTCTCAGTCATATACTTTCACAAATATGCAAGTATGTGCATCATTAAATAAATCTTTAAACATACATACAGATTATAGCATTTACTGTGTATTATTTGTATACATACTCTATTGTGTATGCCTATGTATCTTTAACATGCTCAAATTCACCAATAAATCTGTGATCTCAATGATGGGAATAATTCTTCCAATGGAACAGATCATGACCTATCTAGACCTCACTATCACATATGACTCTCATCCATGAACTCTCAGGAATCCACAAATGGACCCATCTAAAATACTGACGATATATTTTTTAGCTTTCTACTGATATTATAAGTCTGTGCACCTGCCATCCCTTATTATGACCAGTTCATCTTCTCTTGTGTATATTTTATTAAAATACTTCCACATTCATGAATGCTGAAATTCCTTTATCTGATCATATTGCATTGCCTATTTTGTCCTGCCATGAACAACTTCAATCTTGGATAATCACCACTGACTAGCAAACCTTTCTAGCACTCATATGTTGGTGAATGAACTTAGGGAAAAATATAAAACCATGTGACTGAATCTACTATAAATTTATATCAGATAATCTCATCTGGGCTCTCACTGAAGGAAGGCAAACTTTTTATATTTTATTCATAAACCATTTTCCCATTCATCAGAGTTTTTACTCAGCCCCAGCCTTTCTGAGTGTTCCATAGTCTATCCTTTCAATTGATAACCTTGCCTCATATTTCCATGAAAAAAAAAAAAGAGGCCTTTAATTAGGGAGGGGTATGGAGGAATCTCTTTTTTCTCCTCACTGTCTCACAACTTTTGGATATGTTCTGCCATATTTTTTTTTTCCACCATGCAGAAGTCCTTCTCTTTGCTAAGACAACCTTTCTACAGTATAAGTGATCTCATTCTACCTCATCTTTCCAATTCAATTGATACAGTAAAATTTATACCCAAGCTTTTTATTTCAAGTAAAAAACTCTATTCATTATGTACCACAATACTTCTACATACATGCACATGTATCACACATATATATCACAGATACACAAATGTACTTATATAGCTAGGCACAAAAACTTATATTTATTCATGTACATGTATACAAACAAAAATAAGCATAAATATGCATATGTATATAAAAAATAAAGCAATATATTTCCCATGGTAAAATTGTTTGGAGATTTAGAATTTCCTTCTCAATGAGAATTAAGAAAAAAAAAAAACAATAGAGAACAGTATTGCCTATATCCTATATTGTATGTACATCCAAGACCATAAATACTGAGAAAAAAAATTCTCCAATGAGTTGAAAAATATCAGCTATCGAAGTTATATTTTGATATACATTGCCTTTATTTTACCTGTCTACAGTACATTATAAACAAGCAGGTTTTTCTTCTTATTAATGAGTTCAGAGAAAGATGATGTTAGCTCAGCACTTGACCTTGTTCTCACACTGAGATAGCCACCTGGTAGTTACCATTTTCCAAAGCAGTTTCTTGTTACTGAGGGCTTATTTTTCTTCTTTGTCATCTAGTAACAGGACTTGAGCTAATCTCTCTGTCTGACTCACTATTGCACTAAGTTTAGTTAGGAAGAATGCAAGGAGAAAAATTATAGTTTTTTTTTTATCAAGAAAAAGAAAAAAGATCATAAGTTGTTTTATTATTTAGACTCATAATTATTAGGGCTAGGCAGGACCTTAGAGAACATTCAGTCAAACCTGTTGAGAAACTGTAGGAGAGAAAACTGAAGTCCAAGGAAAAAATGTAATTTCTTCTAAGCCAAGCCAAGCAATGAGTGGAAATTGTAATCGAGAGGGGAAAAAAAATAACGAAATACCTGTTTTTCAGGTCTAGTATTTCTCCAGTAGGTTAACTCTACTCCCATCAAGCACTCCTTCCCTTTCTTTCTACTACCCTTCTTCCTTGATCATTTCTCCTGTTCTGGAATGCTTCTAACCCCCTCCTTCTGTACTTGCTTTTAGGATACAAACTTCCAATTTCCCAGCTAATTAGTGATACCCTTGCTCTGATATCAGAGGTGGGAGAATAGTCAGCTTTCATAAACTTTCATGATGCACAGTGATGATGCATTTAGAAGTCCCACCCACCCAGCTGGCAAGAACATGGGTGTATACATGTGCTAATTCTAGGAAGCAGCTTCCCATTTGGCCATCAGAGACTTCCTCCTCCCACTTCGAGCAGAAAAGAATCATGATTAATATTCTCTGCTTACAACTTAGGATATAGACTTTCCTTTCTCATTCCCTTTTCACTTTGAAGGTGTCAGCTATTACCCTGGTTTAGATTTGGATGATGCCCTAATTTAAGAAGTGTCAGTGGATGCCCCAATTTTTCTGAGAATGAAGATTACCCTACTGTCTTTACCATGCTTTCTTGGGGACTTCTAGTTAAATCATATCACTTTTCTTTAAACACAGGCTATAAAATAACACATTTTCTTTGACATTGACTGGCTCATCTTAAATAGTTTATGTTCTGTCTGTCAGCAACAGATAATGCCCAAACAAGGAGCAAAATCCCCGTTTTTGGTGCTTCATATTCTTGCTTTCTGTGGCTGCATCTTAATTTGGGAATTCAAATTCAAAATCCTCATTCTCTTCCTTAATCCAATTTTCTACTCCATTAGTGGAGGAGGCTGCCTCCTTATATTACCTTCTCCAATAATCACCTGGAACATGAAGCAATATTTTTAGGTAAGGATTAAAATTTATTTGGAATGGGTCTTACAAATAATAAAACTGAGAGACTTGTCCAATTCCACAGTGGTAGCAAATAAAGCAAAAAAGTTTGGACTCAATTCATCTAATTTAGCAAAAGGCATCATGGTCTAGTGGAATATATATGGTTTTACAATCAAAGGACTTGGATTCAAGTCCAACCTCTGTTAACTGCATAGCTTCAGATGTCACTTAAAATCTATATTCCTCAGTTCTTCACATATAAAACAAGAGGGTTGATAGATTACCTCCAACTTAAAATCTATTATTTTTTGGTCCAAATTAATTTCTTTTCCTATTATTCCACAATTGTCTTGTCTCCTAGAAATTCACACGGACTATAATGTAATAATAATAATAATAATATTGTTGAATTAGAATGGCCGTAGTTAGCAACCAAGTGATCTCAAACTGTCAAACTTTTCAAGACTTTTCAAATTTTTTTGTCAAATCAGTGAAAGGAATATTTCATAGACAGCCCATCTGTTCCATCTCCAACTATGAAGTATCAGGATAAATAAAAGAAGATACCTTCCCCCCTCATCCTCATGCCTGGAATTCTCTCCATCTTTTTCCTGGCATCATTTGAATGCCAACTAATATTCTATCTTCTGCAAGAAATCTTTTCTCCCCTTTAATTCCAGTGTCTTTCTTCTGAAATTATCTTTATTTTGTCATGTTTATATCTTTTTAATATACCCAGTTGTTTTAATTTTGTTTCCCTGACTAAACTATGAGTTTCTTGAGGATAAAGACTGTCTCTCTCTTTGAATGTCCAGTGTTTAGGACAGTGCTTATCCCATAGTTGGGCAGCTAGGTGGCACAGTCCCAGGTCACAAGTCAAGAAAATTCATCTTTCTGAGTTACAATCTGGCCTCAGATACTTAATAGCTGTGTGACCCTGGGCAAGTCATTTTAATCCAATTTGCCTCCGTTTCCTCATCATAAAATGAGCTAAAAAAGGAAATGACATACCACTCTAGTATTTTTGCAAAAAAAAAAAAAAATCCCAAATGAAATCATGAAGAATCAGACATGAATGAAAAATGACTGAACAGCAACAATTAACACAGGGTAGATGATTAATACATTTTTTGTTGACTCGACTCAGGATGTTGTTTGAAATCCTTATAGAAGATTTATAGGAAAATATGAGTAAGAGTTAAATATTATGGGTAGGCGATGACAACTTGTAATAGTCATTGTTTTAGAGGGTTCACATCAAGAGATCGTAATTCTTTTGGAATTTTGACAAAATTAAACTGGATATACATGTAATTATATCTTGTTAGCCTATTTTTCTAGGGTTGCAAATTTACCCACATCTCTGCCAACTGCCTCTGTCCAGAAAAAAAGTGAGATTAAGAAGAAAAAATATATAGAAAATAAGCTTTATTCTCAAAAGTGTTTTCCCCCATCCGAAGGTTCTGAGAAAGAATGTCCATTTGGTATATGATGATAGAGAGGATGGTTATGCAATTCTCATGCAAAAATAGTCCCCAAATCAATATAACATGTTTTAAATTTACATTAACATTTAAATTAATGAGAAACTCAATGTGAATTATGAAGCATTAAATGTTCAGGACTAGATCTCATCTTGCCAACTTGGAACTGATTCCACTGAATCACCTTCTCTATCTCATAAACAGCTTCTAGTCTTTATGTGTTTTCAGTGCTGGTGAATTCCAGGCTGGCAAAAGGAGGCATCTTGATTTCACTAGGCAATGAAATATGCTTTATCCATCATGGACTTATAAAATGCTGTATCACCTCTCCTCCTAAGGGGATGGCAGCTATGACTGATTTGTAGAGAGGATATTTTCTCTCTAGGGCAGCCAATCTCAGACCTATCTCATGAAACTGATATGATGAAACCAGCTGATATAAAGTACCAGTTATGTGATTCCATATGCACGGCATAGGGGTTAGAGAAAACAGGGATGCACACTCTTCTATAGTTAAACAGATAAAAAAAGAACAATCCTATTATCCCCAGAAGCATCCTAAATCACTTTTGTCATTTTGTCAATTGGTCATGTTCCACTCCTTGTGACACCATTTGTGATTTTCTTAGCAAAGATACTAGCTACTTGCCATTTTCCAGTTTCCAGATCATTTTACAGATAAGCAAACCGAGACAAAGAGAGTCAAAAGACTTTGCTAGGGCCACACAACTAGCAAGTATCTGAGGCCAGATATTTTTGGCTTTAGGGCTGGTACTCTATCCACTGTGCTACATAGCTATTCTCATGCCATTTTAGAATAGTTCCAATTATTATTAAGGTAACTCTTACATGAGAGTAAAATTACCTTTTAAAAATATCATTCTATATAAGCCATGCTCCAATTAATAAATGATCAAGAATATGAACAGACAATTTTCAGATGAAGAAATTAAAACCATTTCTAGTCATATGAAAAATGCTCTAAAGCACTACTGATTAGAGAAATGCAAATTAAGACAACTCTGAGGTACCACTACATACTTCTCAGGTAGGTTAAGATGACAAGAAGAAATAATGATGAAAATTGGAAGGGATGTGGGAGAACTGAGACAATAATAGTGGAGTTATGAACTGATCCAAGTATTCTGGAGAACAAAATGGAAATATGCCCAAAGGGCTGTCAAATTGTACATACCCTTTGATCTAGCAGTCTCACTACTGGGTTTATATCCCAAAGAGATCATAATAAGGGGGAAAGAACACACATGTGCAAAAATGTTGTAGCCATCCTTTTAGTAGTGGCAAGGAACTGGAAATTGAGTGGATATCTATCAGTTGGGGGATGGCTGAATAAGTTATAGTACAAGCATATTATGGAATATTGTTCTATAAGAAACGATCAGCAAGTTGTTTTCAGAAAGGTCTGGAGAGACCTACATGAACTGATGCTAAATGAAGTGAATAGAACAAAGAGAACATTATGCACAACAACAAGAAGATTACGTGATGATCAATTCTGATGGACGTGGTTCTTTTCAACAATGAAGTGATTCAAGCCAGTTGCTATAGAGTGGTGATGGAGAAAGCCATTTACACCCAGAGACAGGACTATGGGGACTGAGTTGGATCACAAATACAGAATTTTCACTATTTTTGTTCTTTTGTTTGCTTTTTGTTTTCTTTCTCATTTTTCTTATACCGCACGATAACTGTGGAAATATGTATAGAAGAATTGCACATTTAACATATATTGGATTATTTGTCATCTAAGAGAAAGAGTGAGGAAAAGTGAGGGAGAAAAAACTGAGAAACACAAATTTTTGTGAGGCTGAATGTTGAAAACTTTTAAAAATAAAATATGTTCTACATTCTATAGTCAAGCTGATTAAGTTGACTTCTTTCCCCACATAACAACTCTAAATTTTAGAAGATTATCATGATGTCCTCCCTAAATTTTTTCTGCTTCATGCCCAACATGTGCCCTTAAATGCCTTCAAATGATTCTTGTATGACATGATCCTGGAAACTTTCATCTGGGTGCTGTTCCAAGTTGGAACAACTTGAGGATGAAAAGAAAGAAAGGGAGAAAGAGAGAAAGGGAGAGAGAGAAAGAGAGAAGAGAAGAGAAGAGAAGAGAAGAGAAGAGAAGAGAAGAGAAGAGAAGAGAAGAGAAGAGAGAGAGAGAGAGAAAGAGAGAGAGAGAGAGAGAGAGAGAGAGAGAGAGAGAGAGAGAGAGAGAAAGAGGACACTAGAGAGAGCGAGAGAGAGGGAGGGAGGGAAAGGGGAAAGAAGAGAGAGGTAGAGGGAAAGGAAAAAAAGAGAGGGAAAGGGAGGAAGGGAGGGAAGGGAGGAAGGGAGGGAAGGGAGGAGGGAGGAGAAAAGGAAGGAAGGAAAGAAAGAAAAAGAGGTTAACAGAGTAATGTTAAATTGTTGTCTAAAATATCCAGAACTTATTTTCACATGAAAAGAAAACTTGGTATTATTGGTATTGGTTCTTCTATGAACATGTGAATAGATCACTTTCTTCATGGACATATTTATGTGATATTGAGGCAATTTAATGGAATATATTGTTTCCACTACTCTCCCTCATCTCCATTGCCCAAATAACTATCAGACATGGCCAATTCTGCTTCCATAGCATCTCACAATCTGTCCTATTCTCTCCATTCACACAAAATCTATTGTAGGTCAGATTCCCATTACTTCTGTCCTGGACTATTTTATAGGAGCTTCCTAAGCGAGCTCCTTGCTTCCAGTCTCTTCTATTTTCAACTGATTTTCTACCCAACTGCCAAATTAATATTTCTAAAACAGAATGTTCTAAAAACATTGAACAGAAATGGCCATGGCCCTTCCCAACTTCAAAATTTTCAATGAATTCCTATTGTCTGTCAGATGAAATATAAATCCCCAAGCCTGGCACTAAAAACCTTTCAGAATCTGGCTCCTACCAACTTTTTTAGTCTGATTTGGCTTTGATCCCCTTTGAGAAATTCTTTATTTCTGTCAAACTGCTTTCCAGATGTTCCCTATAAATGGCATTTAGTAGAAATCAGAGAATGTTGATCTTAGAGCCTAAAGAAATGGGTTCCATGATAGCTTTAAAATTTATTGGTTATATAGCTATAATGTTATCTTTATAATGATTATAGCATTTCTTCCCCTTCATATTTCTCAGTGATGTGGGGTAGTGTAATGTTCTCTTGGTTCGGGTTTCTTGGAATCTCTGGGAGCAGCCTTCATTTAAGTTCAGTAATCATCATATGAGTAGCCAGGGGTTAAAATCCAAATCCTTTATTATCTCTTTTAAAGTCCTATCTCCTTCACTTGGGGGTAGGCTAGTTTTCTTAGAGGGCTACTTCTCTTCTTGATTCCAAGAGCTTGAGCTCTCGCCTATTTTCTTTGCCTCTGAATCTCTCCAAATTCACCTAGCTGAGACTTTTAGCTTATATGCTCTACACCGAATATAAACCAATCATTATATCACTAGGAAACCATTATTTGTTGTAAGATTAAATCAATCTACTGAACCATGCTAAATTAGATAACCATTGTCTTTGTCAGTTCCACTGATTTAGGACCTTGTAAGAATCCTTTCTTTCAAGTTCAGAGTTCTGGCCCGTAACAGGGTAGGAAAGTGTCCTAAAAATCTATAAAGCATTGGAAAAAGATGAGGCCACAACTATTCATGCTATTCCATTACAAATCCTTATATTTGCTTAGGCTATCTCTGCTCTGACCTCAGGGAACCAGTGGTTTTCCATGTTTGACTAGAAAATATTTATTTTTGTTTGGACAGTTTTTTCTAGAAAAAAAAAGAACCACATGAGTTATGAATATGTCCTTGTATGAAGAAGAAATTAAAGCTATCTGTTCTGAGGGATTCTATGATACTTAGCTACTGTGGGATCCTTTAATTTATGTGTTTAAAATAATAAATGGAAATTAATTATTCTAGTTCTAATATTAAGTAAGGAACATCTTTCATTCTACTTTCAAATTTCCCCATCCCCTCCAACCCTCAATCTTTTCCTCCCACAAATATATATGTATGTAGATATATACACACATACTAATATACATATATGAGCATATGCATATGTATACATATCTATATGTCTATATTTCTACAATGCATTTTGTACATGTATACACACATAAACACATGTATAGATGCACAAACACGTATACACACATACATATCAAAAGAACATTAACTCTCTAATTAGAATAGTGATCAAATTTACATAACTGAGTACACTATCCAAGTTATTAATTTTTTCTGAGAGAGGTTTTGCTATTTTAATATTAGTTCTATAATATGCATGTGATAAATGAACTTGTTTGTGCTATGCTACATATTTCCATTTATGGATGGGATGGAATGGGTTTATTTTTAATAGCAGAGACAAAGAATTTAAGTAAAAAAAGAATTTTGAATAAATTTTATTAATGTTGAAATTTTTCCCATCTCCATTTCAATATCAACTAAGCTGTCAAAGTGATATTCTTTCTTTCTTTTTCTTTTTCTTTTTTTTTTAATTGAGGTAATTGGGGTTAAGTAACTTGCCCAGGGTCACACACTAGGAAGTGTTAAATGTCTGAGGCCAGATTTGAACTCTGGTTCTCCTGACTTAAGGGCTGTTACTCTATCCACTGCACCATCTAGCTGCCTCTCAAAGTGATATTCTTTTTTTTTTTTAAACAAAGTGATATTCTTAAAGAATAGGTCTGACTACATAATTCAACCCTACTCAATGAACGCAAGTGTAGAATTCTTACAGCTGTGTGTATGTATAATAAGCTATATTTAACTCACCATAGTATAATCTAGATGATTACAAAAAAATCTAATTACATTGAAATATTGAAGAAAATTCAATTAAAATATATTATCAATAACTTCAAAAACTTTGATTATCCCAGAATAACTATTCTTGTTTCAGTGGCACATTGTTACTTCTAGGATAAAGTACAAACTTTTGAGTTTAAGATCTGAAACCTTTTCTAACATGTCTCACATTAAAGCCCTTAATGAACTAGATGATCTGGCAAAATTAAGAGATATTGGAAGTGAGAACAATATAGGCAAATTGGCTTGCAAGATGACTCAGATATTGGGGCAGTTAATTGGTTCAGTGGATAGAGCACTAGCCCTGAAGTCAGGAGGACTTGAATTCAAATCTGACCTCAGACACAACACTTCCTAGCTGTGTGACCCTGGGCAAGTCATTTACCTCCAATTGCCTCAGAGGAAAAAAAATGACTTAGATATTAACTAAAAGATTTATAATTTAGAACAGTCTTCTGGCTCCAAATCTAATGCTTTGTTTATCTCTTGAGCCATATATAAAGTGACCTTGAGTAGCTGGAAAGATTTTCCACAATGACCAAATCTTAGAACTTTCACATATTGTTTAATGTAGAAACTTGTAAGTGATTATTATTTTTCCTTATCACAAAGGGAAGGTTAATTCTGGAGGAGTAGGTGGGTGGGAAATGACTGTGATGTAAAGATAACTGGATTCAACAAGACTTATTTAAAAATAATTTAAATAACTAATTAGTAAGTTAAGTCTAGAAATCTTCCCAAGTTCTCCAGATGCAGTGATAACATAAACATAATGAATCATTACTATTCTATACATAAAAAAAAGATTTTTTAAAAAGGAAAAATGGAAAAGAATAGATACCAAATCAGAGTACTTTTAAGGGTCATTCTCCTTTCATAATGTAGCACAGTGGAACTTCACAATGTTCAACCTTTAAGACTGGTCCTTAGCAGTTGCTGTTAACCTTTAAAAATTCCAATATATAGTTCTAGGCTTGTAATAGGGCTTTCTCTCAAATTGATTCTCTAAATTAGAGCAGAAGGTTGACTATCAAAGTTATTAAAAACACTGAAGTCTGGAGTACAACTTAGGGATTCTCAATTAAATCAGAAGAAACAATCATCTCAAAAGCAGTTGAGCAACTTCAATGGATCATAGGATTATAGAATCTTAGAGATGAACTTTAGCATCCATCTGGTCCACCTCCCCTCATTTTATAAATGAGACTACTGAGGACTGAAAAAGTGAAGGATCTTGCCAAGGTTGCAAAATACGAAGTGACAAAGATATGATCTGAATCCAAGAGTTTTGTTTAGTATGTCTATAAAGATCTCTTACTTAATATTTTGATAAGAAGATCATCAGGTTAAGAACTAGAAGTGTCTTTGGAGATTGTAAAATAAACCATTGAAGGGGTGTGTGTAGAATACTACCAAAAAGGTAGGGGTTAATTTATGGCTTATTTAATTTCTAAATTTTTAGAACTCCAGGAAAAGGGATGATAATTTAACATTGCACTCATATTATTTAAGAATATATAAGAAGTGAGATAGAAACTGAATCTGGAAGAGTGGGGTGGGAGTCTGGATTAAACATTGCTTTTTAGAATTTAGCTTTATTTATACTTTAAAATATTTTTATACCAGATTTCCATAATTCAGTAGGAACCTTACACATACCATTTCCAGCAATGTAAGTATGTTTGTCTGTAGGAAGGATTTTTCTTTTTTGTATGCGTGTGAGCTGAGCAACAATTATATGCAAAGGAAGCTCTTAGTGAATGGAATAAGGTTGTTCTTATAAGTGCAACAGATTCTCCACTTCTCACATTCTAAATATACTTTCTTTTAAGACAAGGACATTCAATGACCAGCTAATTGTTTTCTATTAATGTCGAGATTTAATTAAAACTTGGTTTACTTATGTGGCATAGCCCCACCATCATGCCACAGGATCTCCTTGTAATGTGTCTTTTGAATCAATCAATCAACAAATCCATTAGCAGATATTTATTAAATACTTATTGTGGGTTAGACAGTGGAATTGTTACTTGGGCTGCAAAGCCAAAAAAGAGATCACTCAAGGCATTTACATGCTATTCAGGGAGAAATGTGTACATATGCAGATAGGTACAAAATAATTTTTTTAAATCAATTCAAGTTTTTTTTCTTTCTCTCTTTTTTTTTCTTTTTAGAAAGAGGTGAGCTTATTAGCAGCTGGAGTATGAGGAAACTCCTAATTTAGATTCATATCATATTTTTTTTTTCTATTTCATGGGACCCTTTGACATTCTGGTAAATGTTATTGACCATTTCTCTGAATAGTGTTTTTTTTAAAGCACAAAATGCAATATATAGCATTACAAAGGAACACAATTATAAAAAAAATTGTTAAAAATTCATGGAATCCAGCTTAATAACCCGGGAAGTTAATTGAACTAAGTTTTAAAGGAAGTAAGATATTCTAGGCGTCAGAAGCATGCATTCTAGGGAGGAGAGAAAGAGAGAGAGAGAGAGAGAGAGAGAGAGAGAGAGAGAGAGAGAGAGAGAGAGAGAGGAGAGGAGAGGAGAGGAGAGGAGAGGAGAGAGAGAGAGAGAGAGAGAGAGAGAGAGAGAGAGAGGAGAGAGAGAGAGAGAGAGAAAGAGAGAGAGAGAGAGAGAGAGAGAAAGAGAGAGAGAGAGAGAGAGAAGGAAGGATATGAAAATGTTTAGTCATTTATTTTTCTAAAGTCATTTAGCTTATAAATGTTAGAATCATTTTAAGTAACATATGTCTTCTATTCAGATACAGTATATCCTACATACTATACCATGTCACCTCCCAAGTTGTACCTTCAGTTTCTAACAATGCATTCTAAGAGTCCAGAAAAATTAACTTTAAATCATTGTTGCTGTCCGTGGTACTGAAGAGGGAAAGAACTTACAGTGTATAAGGCTATGGGGGCAGAAATAAGAAACCATAGTGGATCCTATCTTTTCATTTAGATTGCAGGATTTGCTATATTTTTTAATATCCATAGGGAAATTAGTTGAACAATTGGAGACTATAGGAATTCTTATAAGAAAGCTTTACATGATTAATTTCTTAACTTAAGCATACTAATAACCTTAGTGGAATCCTCATTAACATTTTTAGTGGGCACTGGCATGAAAGTAATGCAACTGGGGAACTTTATGAACAATATGTGAATAATATGATGCATTTAGAGAAATCAGTGTTGTGTGTAAGAATACATTGTATCTGGGATTTCTAAAAGGACCTGTATGTAATATAATCACCAATATTTGAGAAGCAGGTAATTAAACAAGTCATTTAAATAAACACATATTAGATAACCATTATATGAAATTCCTGTGAATATGAGACATACCAAAAACCCTACTAGTCTCTAAACTCAAGGAGTTTATATTATACTGAAAAAAATCATCATCTTACAAATTTATATCTCGAGATAACTTCAATATACAGTGGTATAGCATTTATTTATTCATTTGTGCCACATGCAAGATTAATATGATGTCATGAATTGGAAGAATTAGTTGACAGTAAAAGACAGAAGAAGCATGATTAGTTAATAATTTATATGAAAAACATCTGGTGACTTTAGTGAAATTTCATCTCAGCTGTGGTTCTACAGTGTGACATGTGAGCAAAAATGCTAATATGATCTCAGGAATATTACTAAATGAAAGAATTTAAGAATTGAAAGTAACCTTAATTTCTATGTAATTCAACTTATACATGGAAAGAATCATTGCTTGTATTTCTGTCTAATGCATATCTTTCCATCTTCTCACAAAAAGGAGTTTTAAGATACTTTATTACAAGCTTTCTTAAAATCTCTTTAAATTATATATTAAGTATTTCCTTCATGTACTAGTTTAGTGATCCTGTCAAGAATTAAATTAACTTAGTTGTATAATCTCTTAATGAAAATATGCTTAATGCTTTTCATTAGTCTGTGATTTTTGATGACCTTTGTTTGTCTTTCTCCGTACTCCCATCACAGTATCTGGCACTTGTAGGTGCTTAATAAATGTTTGTTGACTATTATTCAATGCCCAATATCCAAAATAGAGCAGTGACAGACTTCCCAATATTAACTTTTTTTTGTCTCTGTTCCATACTTTAGGAAATTCAGTCATAAATTGGATCATGTCAGGAGAAGAGAGATCAAAATGATGAGGCACTGAATTATAGGAGGGTCAGTAGGGAAGGAGCTTATGTCATTTTTCCTAGATAAAAAAATAACAAGGGATCATGATAATGATGATCAAGTTTTAAAAGTTCTTTTATAACAATGAAGTATCCAACTATTTTCTTTTCTTTTTTTCCTAGAATGATGTGGGAATAAAATTTGCTGAGAGACTTAAAATAAAGCTTTCCTCATAATCAGAACTACCTAAAATAGTTTCCTCCAGTGAAAGTTTTGGGGCAGAACCTGGATGACCACTTGATAGGAAGAGTCAAAAAGAAATTTTTGCTCAGATATCATTTGTATAAAATGCTAAGCAGAATATAAAACAAAATCAACAGAGAATTCACTTAAAATATAGGAAGCTTAAATCTGAAGAAGCATCAATAAGAGAGCAACATGGTCAATCTTCTTAGTTCCTGTTTTGTCATCTTTTTCCTGACAGCTCAGGAAGATGGGGAATCTGGGACTGAAGCTATATGGGAGGGATCCTATTAAATATCAGGGTAAAATAATATCCCTGTAATTGAAGAATGGTTGACAGCAGCAATAATATCTGCAGAATCAGCTGGATTTTATGAGGTGTCTTAAAATTGTCTAAAAGTTTTACTGATGTTCTTTCATCAGTATCCTGGACTGTTGCCAACATGGATAATTACATCATGCCTGCTGAAATCCCCCTGCAATTTCAAGGGAAAGCACTACTTCTGTTCTTCTTCTAAAAACAGTTGGCCCCCTTTCTGGCCATCAATAGATATTTCATTTAAAGTTTCAAGTGATTGTATTTTATAGACACATAATGCACAAAATGTATGCCCTCATCATAATGTATCACAAGAGTCATAACTTGACAACCATAGATGCTAAACATGTGATAACATGTAAATTAGTTAATCAACTACTTTCATACTTAAAATATTTTTCACATATCCATTCTTTTTCTTTTATATGAATGTTAGATACAGTATGAGGAAAGCTGAAAATATTAAATCTCTAAACATGTAGTCAATAAGATAGAACACACTTGCATATTTAGAAATATCTGGATAAATGAATAATTTGCAAATTTTTCAGTTAGGTGCTTTGTATAAACTTTGTATGTAAAAATGATTTGCAATCTTTGCAGAATGAAGTGTCAAATTATATTGTATTCCTTTATTACACATTGGTGTCAAAGGACAAGGGAAATGCTCAGGACATAGTTTATCTGTATTAAAGTCTGAGAGATCTTATTTATACCCAGAAGGTATAATTGACCTACAATATAACTGGATCTTTGCTATAAGAGGATTTTATTGCATATTTTATAACTTCTCATTCTTCCCTCTCATTTTCTGCTTTAAAAAACCTTTCTTCTTCTTCTCTCAGGCACAGTGTCACCTTCTTTGAAATCAATTAAGACATCTGTAAACTATTTGACACATAGTAGGCACTTAGTAAATGCCTTTCCCTTTTCTTCCCTCTGTGAAGTGACTTCTTTATAAACCACACAATTTACTTAATTATCTATTAACATGTCCTTCCTTAGTAAACAAACAATTTGAGGTCAGGGATTGATTTTTTTCCCCTTTTTTTTGTTTGTGAAGTAATTAGGCAGCTCTCACTGGGTAAATGTTCAATCTGGATTTGGGAAGATCTGAGTTAAAATTTTGTCTTGGATACTTACTTAGTATTACTTACTATAATACTTGGATTGACCCTGGGCAAGAAACTTAACCCCAGTTTGCCTCAGTTTTATCCTGTGTAAAATGGAGTACCCATGTTCATCCCAGATGTGAGGGATGATATGGGAAAATGATTGGTTGAGCAGAAGATGGCTTGGTGATAAATTTAGACAGACAGACAGATAGATCATGAGATAGATGGATACATACATACATGTATACAAAAAAGTAGAAAGGAAGTAAAGAAAGAAGGAAGGGAAAAGGAAGGAAGAAAGGAAGAAGAAAGAAAGGAAGGAAAGAAGAAAGGAAGGAAGAAAGGAAGGAAGGAAGAAAGGAAGGAAGGAAGGAAGGAAGGAAGGAAGGAAGGAAGAAGGAAGGAAGGAAGGAAGGAAGGAAGGAAGGAAGGAAGGAAGGGAAGGAGGGAAGGAAGAAAAAATGGAGGGAAGGAAGAAAGGAATAGAGGGAAGGAAGGAAAAGTGGAGGATGGTGTGAATTGACCAAAATATGAATCTAAAGGAATAGATATCATGATTTATCATTACATCCATATTTTGGTGGGACTTAAAAGCAATATTCATGGCAGATCACCCCATATGCAGTTTTCTGTGAGAAGCCATTGAAGTTTTGTGAAGAGGAATGATATTTTCAAAAACTTTTTAGATTATTGGAGTAGTGGGGTGGAGATAGTTTGGAGAGGGAAGACTATACCTATAGTTTAAGTAAGGAGAGCAATGCTTAAGAAAGAACTGGTTGCAGTGAGAGTTGAAAGAAACATACAAGAGATTTTGTATTGGTACAATATAAACTCTTTGAGGGAAGAGATTGTTTTACTTTTGTCTTTGTATTCCCAAATATGAATATGATACTTTGAATATAAGATGTAAATCTATAACAAGGAGGGAAATGAAATTCCACTTCTGAAACATTCATTTTTATAGATGAGGAAATTAAACTCTGGGGAAATTGAGTGATTTGAGTGATGGATAAGTCAAAAAATGGGCATGAGTATGATTACTTAAAAAGACAGTGAAACTTGTAACAGAAATGGAAAGAAGTTAGCTAAAGAGAAAGACATTTGGGGGATTATTATGTGTTTAGTTTTGGGACCATAGAATGAGAAATGAAAACAAAACAACCATATTTTGATGTTTTATAATGCAATCAAATGAAGTATTTAAATATAGATATGCACTGAACCCAATTAGAGTTTCAATGTGTCTTTTGACACTTTTAAACTTTGTTCCTATAGACAAATATTCCCACTTATTTAATTACTTCATATGCAAAAAAAGAAAATAATACTCACACTGTTTACCTCAACTATCATTTTTGTGAACAATAAACACTTTATAAATCTTTAAACTTAATGTAACTGTGCAATTTCATCAACATCATCATCATCATCACTACCACTACCATCACCACAATCATCCAGGTAGATTTGTTCAGAAGACAAAATCCATATTGAGACACTTTTGGGAGAACTTGGGAATACATATTGCAATCTTGGAATCTCTTCTAGACAGTATGGAAAGGAAAAAAGAACCTAGAGGAGAACATCTGGGAAAAGTCACATTTCTAAGGTAGAAAGAGAATAAAGAACCAAAAGAATAGGCAAGCTATTAAAGAGGTAGAAATCACATGATCAGTTCAGTGATACAAATGACAAAAAAGATAGATATCAAGAAGGAGAAGAGGGCCCATGATGTTGGATGATTTGGAAAGGTTAAAAGAAATCATGACAGAAAAAAAGGATTATCACATATAATACCAAGAACTGACCTTGGAAATAGCTGTTGGGTATAGTGTTGGGCACAGAAACCAGACTGCCTAGGATTGAGGTGTGAGTAGGTAGTGAAGAAGTAGAGACTGCCCATCAGGTAGTTGTTACAAACAAAGTTAAATTTTAAACATAAAATTTTCTCCTTCAATAGTTCACATCCATCTATCTATCTATCTATCTATCTATCAATATATAGACATGTGTGTGTGTTTATGGGCATTGATAATAAATAATCCAGATTATTTATCCTTTCTCTAGATGATACATGTAGTTTAGATATGAATTCAGTTCAAGGCTGCCTTTATTTGGAAAACAAAAGATGACTTTTGTATCCTGGGAAAACAACAGTATAAAACAACTATCATTTGTATAGAACAAATGTTCCCCATATGTGGGCCAAGGACCTTGGGCTGTGGAGTGTTTCCAAAGGGACAACAAGTTCAACTAAATATTATGCCTTATACATAAATGTATTTCTCAAATGCACATGCATGCTTCTACTATCATTTACATACAAATTTGCTTTAAAGAGTTTCTGATTTTTTTCTTCATTTTTCATGTTTACAGTCAATGGATGAAAACAGTATAATTGCAATCATGTAAGGTTCCACATAATTTTTAAAGTGGCAAATATTGGGAACTATTGACTATCTCAAATGATCCTCATAGTAATCTTAGAAGCTAATATTGTATGTTATATCTATTTCATAAATGGAAAAATTGAGATTTTGAGAAGCAAAGTGATTTCCTAAAAATTATATAATGAGTAATCAACTAGATAATATTTGAATCCATTACTTCTAAGGCCACTGATCCACTAATACCCACTGAAGCCATCTTTCAGTGTGAATAATATTTAAAAGAAATTGCCCAGCATGTGACTTCCAATTCAGAAATTAATAATCATGTGCTTCTAAAGCTTGTGTATTCTATAAGGTCAAAAGGTAGGTGTAGTTTATGACTGGTCATATTCTAACTGTTTATTTGGTCCATTTCTCTTCCTATTCTACAGGGAGGTCCATGATTCATTCATGACAAAAGGCCCAAGGGGGACTGTACACCTTTTCTTCCTCTTAATTAGGGTCGACTTCATGACAGAGGTGAGATTTATGGTCTTGTAGCACACCAGAGTGTCCTCGGAACATATTATCTAGCTCAGTAGGAGTTAGGGATTTTAGATTGGCTCAAGATTGATAGACATTGTAGTACCATAGGCAATCTCCTTGTCCCCAGAAAAGAACCTCCAAGTTAGATGCACAATGCTTTATGTTGGTACATCTGTATTTGTGTTAATTCTTTTCTAAAGACATTTGTGTATTTATTGAAATCTATTATAGAACATTCATCCATTCATTTGATTCTGTAGTTATGCATATGAAATCCTTAAACATTCATTCATTCATTCCTCTTAGTAGCTGCAAATAGACTAAGGGAAAATTCACAAAAGTACAAATAGCTAATGGGACAGACTAACTTGGTATTTTGAATATAAAAGAAACTTAGTTTTACTTATTCATTCATATGGGATTGCAGTTAAGCATCCCTTTATTCAAGTATTTGCATCTACTACTGAACAATAAAATGTGAACAGGAATTCACTCAACTTTGGAAATGATAATGTCATGATAGTGAAATTAATTTATTTTCAAATAATCAGACCACCCGGATGATAGCATTTGGATTTCTGTTTCTTGATTGTCTTTTCATACTTTAATGGGATGTAATCTAAAAGTCACAAGGATGATTTACTTTGCTTTATCCTTGCTCTATGACCTATCCAGAATATCTTGGTCTGATATAGTAGCTTCAGGCTGTTTGCCCTCCATGACCTTCTGTGGAGTTCTAAATCTGTCTTCCAATAACACATCTGTTTAAACCAAAAAAAAAAAAAAAGTCTTATACATAGATCAGAGGCTTATAGATAGAGGGCTGGAAGGGACCTTAAAATACTCTCCCTTAAACTTCTTATTTAAAGATGAGAAAGCTGGGGTAAAGGAGGTGAATCACTCCAATAGGAAATGATACAGCTATGTGGTACAAGGGATAGAACATTGTATCTGGAGTCAGGAAGTTCAAATGTAGCCTCAGATACTTATTAGCTATATGACCCTAGACAAAACACCTAAGCTTGTGTCTGGTTTTTTCCATCTACAAAACAGAGGTAAAATAGCACCTATCTCCAAGGTTATTGTGAGAATAAAATGAGATTAGATTTGTAATACCCTTGGTAAAACTTAACCTGATATATAAATATTAGCAATGATGATGATAAAACTTCAGGATTCCTACTTTAGGTGCTTTAATTCAAATTTTCACATGTTTCCTACTGTATCACAAAGCTCACAATTCTGATTGCATCTTGAATATTACTAAGGACATAAATAAAATGACATAATGTCTTGGCAGAAATTCTATCTTCTAGTTAAAGAACTGTCTAAGGACATATGGAGAACTTTCATTTGTGAAAAGCTTCCCATCCAATGGGATAACAGGCTAATTATAGTAACTATGTTAACAATCATTTTGCTTTAATTGTGAAATTCTTCTAAGAAGCTACTAGTATATGAATATAAAATCCATGTCTTGAGGATGAGCCTCACTATCTAATCACAGACTTTGGCACTTTGAATGTGAAAAAATGCAGATATTTGATCTGAATTTTGGTCTCAGTGTTTTGGAGAGAGTAAACAGTTTAACAGTTGACATTGATATATAGCTTTAAAGTTCACAAAATATTCTATATGTATTCTCTGACTTAGGTCTGTAAGAGTAGAATGAGGCAAATAGTACTGATGTTTTTATCATCATTTACTGATGAGAGACATTGAGGCTTAGATAGGTTAAATGATTTACTTTTGGTCACACAGACACTTAAGTAATAGAAGAGGATTTTGAATACAGCTCTTCCTGACTCCCAGTTCACTATCCTAAACATTATGCCATGAGATCTTTTATTTCTTTTAATGCAAAGACTAAATATCAGAATATCAATGTAGTATGACTACTAAGCTTTTGGTGTCCCTCCTCTCCCCTGTCTCCTGATACTGTTTAGAAAATAATAATGGAAAATTTAAAGAAGAGAAATTGTTTTCATTAACTTGGAATATTATTTTATTTTGCCCTAGTGTATGCAGATTTGCTTAAGTAAAAATTTCCTTTTCCCCCAGTACAAACCAGAAGAGGGGTTGTTTTTATTTAACAATTCACTTCTAGTCCAGTACAGCATTACAAAATTCTTAATGTAGTTTTAAGTCCATATGATTAAACTGAGACTTTGTGGACACCCTATACAGAAGGATAGAATTGAATTCTATGGACTTTCATCTCTTTAATAAAGTCCAAATATAATAGACAATTTTTTTTTCTATTTTAATTTAAGTAGGAGCAGATAGTTGGTACAGTAGATAGGGCACTAGTCCTGAAGTCAGGAGGACTTGAGTTCAAATAAGACCTAGCTGTGACCTTGGGCAAGTCAATTAATCCCAATTGCCTCAGCAATATATATATATATATATATATATATATGTGTGTGTGTGTGTGTGTGTGTGTGTGTGTGTGTGTGTGTATGTGTATGTGTACATATATGTGTGTGTGTGTGTATATAATGTAAGTAGGAGGCAGGTGCAGAGGATGAGTGTTTTGTTCTGCTTGAGGACTATATCCCCTTTGAACTTGGGTCCAATCTCAACAATTTTCAATATAAAAAGAAACTAAGAAGATAGAGCCAAGATGGCATAATAAAAGCAGGAACTCACTGAGCTTTTCCCCTGCGAACACCTTTAATAACTCTAAGTAAATTTTAGAACTTTAGCACCCATAAAAGATGGAGTGAAACAATTTTCCAGCTGAAGACAAATTATAAGATCAACATGAAAAGTCTGTGGTACCAGGGTGGGTGAGCAGCACAGTCCCTGTGCAGGTCAGGCCAGTACAGCCTCAGTTGCAGGAACAGGAATTGAGTCCCCTGAATCAGTGGCAGCAATTGTAGTTTCTAGACCTTTCAGCCCACAAACATCAAAAACAACTTGGAAGGTTGGCAGGAAAGAGTAGTCTCATTAGAGTAAGAGGGTCTTGGGAAACCAGCCCACCAGGAGCCAACCTTTGGAACCACTGAATTTGTAATGTGACAGTGACAGCAGCCGTAGTGGTCATGATGGCAGCTTCTGGAGGTCTCAGCCCATAGATGGTAGGGAGGTTTTGAGTGGTTAGTCAGAAGGAGGTCTCTTTACTAGCACTGAGGAAAGACTGTTGCTTTACCCATACTCAGATCTAGGGTGTAGTCCTGGCTTACAATCCAAGAAACAGCACTAGCACACTAAAATATCCAGTATAGACAAAAGACCCTCCTCACAATTTCAGGGCAAGGAGCATTGCTTATGGTCACTAATGGACCAGAGTATAGTTCAGGAGAATAGTAAACACACTTCTCTAACACACTTCTCTTTGGATCATATCACCTTGGAAGAACTGAAAACTTATAGGTTCCTAGAATGATCATTGAAAATGGTTGCATAAAACCTCTAAAGCTTGGGCTTTGCACCCTATACACTGAAGATAGAACTTTAATTTAACAAATTTAAAAGTGGAGATAAAGGTTGGGAAAAGAGCAAATATCAGAAAATATATTCTGACCATAGAAAATTACTATGATGACAAAGAATATCAAAATGCACACTCAGAAGAAGATAACAAAGTCAAAGTTTCTATATCCAAAGCCTCCAAGAAAAATAAGAATTGGTCTCAGGCCATGGAAGATATCAAAAGGGATCTTGAAAATTAAGTAAGAGAGGTAGAAGAAAAAAATTGAGAAGGTAAGTATAAAAGGAAGTACAAAAAGTCAATAAGGAGACGAATAACTTAAAAAACAAAATTGTCCAAATAGAAAAGGAAGTACAAAAGCTCACTGAGGAAAATAATCCTTAAAAACTAGATTTGAGCAAATCAAAGTTAATGACTTTATGATAAATTAAGAAAGAAAGAATGGATAAAAGAAAACAATGTAAAATATCTCATGGAAATGAAAACATCTATTGGAAAATACAGAAGAGATAATTTTAAAAAAATATTGGTTTATGTGAAAACCATGATCAAATAAAGAGCATAGACATCATCTTTCGAAAATTATCAAGGGAAACTGTCCTGATATTCAAGAACCAGAGGATAAAATGGAAATTAAAAGAATCCACTAACCATCTCTTGAAAGAGACTCAAAGATGAAAACTCCCCAGAATCTTCTAGCCAAATTCTAGAATTCCCAGATTAAGGAATCCAATTCTGTAAGCATCCAGAAAGAATCAATTCAAGTATAGTGAGTCACAGTTAGTATAATATAAGACTTAGAACTTCCAAAAGATCAGAGTGTTTGTAATATGATATTCCAAAGAGCAAAGAAGTTAGGATTACAATCAACAATTCACCTGCCCAGCACAACTGAATATAATCTTTCAGGAGAAAAGGTGGACGTTCAATGCAATAGAAAACTTTTAAGCATTCATGATGAAAAAATCAGAGCTGACTGGAAAATATGATTTTGAAATACAATCTCAGAAGAAGCATAAGAGAGTAATCAGGAAAGGGAAATTATAAGAAATAAGGTTAATTTGTTTATATTCTTACATGGGAAGATGATACTTATCACTCAAGAACTTTCTCATTATTAAGATAGCTAGAAAGAATATATATAGAAAAGAGGCACAGGTGTGAGTTAAATATAAAGGGATAATATCTAAAAAACAAAATTAGGTGGTGAGAGAGTAATCTATTGTGTGAAAGGGAAAGGGAGAGGTGGAATAGTGTAAATTATCTCTCATAAAAGAGGCAAACAACCTTTTACAGTAGAGGGCAAGGGGGGAAGTGGGAAGAATGAAGCTTACTCTTATCAGAATTGGCTCAAATATGAAATAATACACACTCAACATGGGCATAGAAATCTATCTCACTCTTAAAGACAGTAGAAGGGAATGGGATACAGGAAGAAGGGAGAGTGATAGAAAGTAGGACACATTGGAGGAGGGGATGGTCAGAAGCAAAACACTTTTGAGGAAGGAGAGGTGAAAAGGATAAAATAAATAGTGTAGGGGGAAATACAGTCAGCAATAGTAATTGTGAAAATAATTTTGAAGCAAGTTTCCCTGATGAAGACTCATTTATCAAATATATAAGGAACTAAGTCAAATTTATAAAAAAAAAAAAATGAGTCATTCCCCAATTATAAATGATCAAAGGATATGAATAGTTTTTAGATGAACTATTCAAGTTATTTATAGCCATATAAAAATGCTCTGATTCACTATTGATTGGATAAATGCAAATTAAAACAAACTTCATATCTATTCAATTGATTAATGGGCCAGAAAGGGTAAATGACAAATGTTGTAGAAATTGCAGGGGTGAAATATGACACTAATGCTTTCTTGGTGAAACTTTGAACTGATTTAGCCATTTTGTAGACTAGTTTGAAACTCTGCCCAAAGGGCTATACTTTTTTGATCTAAATTATGTATTTTCATTGACCTAAAAATACCATTACTAGACATGTATCCCAAAAGAGATTTTTTTTAAAAGAAGAAAAGGACGTGTGTGTGTGCAACATTTTGTTTGTAGCAATGCTTTTCTCAGGGCAGAATTGGAAATCAAGATGTCCATCAATTGAGCAATGGTTAAAGAAATTGTAGTGTGTGATTATGATGGAACACTATTGCTCTATGGGAAACAATGGGCAAGATGCTCTCAGAAAAACCTCAAGTGTGACAATCACATGCAAAGCGAAATGTACAGTATACCAAATAATAGCAATATTATGAGATGATCACTTGTGAATGCTTTGTTATTAAGTAATACAGTGATCCAAGATAACTCTGAAGGGTTTATGATGAAAAATGCAATCTATACCCAAAGAAAGAATTGATTGTTTCTGAAGACAGGGTGAAGCAAAAACTTTGCTTTTGATGAGAGAGGGAATCTGTTTTCTTTTGCAATATGACTTATGGGGAAAAATGAAAATCAAAAATCTCATTGTAGGGGATTTATTTGAGATAATGATGTCTAACAATAAGGCAGTGGTGTGAGAGAATAGCAGTCATTGGGAGAGGGAAAGTCAGCAGCTTAAAACATAGGTAACACTAATAAAGGTAAGGATTTAATTCCTCCACTGATTACACCACAAATTCCCCCTAACTTCGTCTATAATGCCTAAGAATATCTTCATCCTGGATGTTCACTCTACTTCTGGGCTTCATGCCCAGGAAGAACCATCATCCTTCATCCCTGTGGTCTCTGCCTCTGGTTGACTGATCCCTCCCAAAACCTCCATTTTAAGAAGAAATTCTAAAGCTGCTGAATTCCTGATTCTCCCAGATTTCTTTCTATGATGCCCCTGTGAGTATTTTGATCTCTTTCCTTTACTTCCCTTGTTTTCAGTTTCCTTTTGTGTAATTATTTTCTGTCATTAGAATATAAACTCCTTGCGGGCAAGGACTACCTTTATTGCTGCTTATGTTTGCATTGCTAATATTTACTACAGTTCCTAGCACAAGGTAATCATTTAATAAATGTATGTTGACTTGACTTGACTTCCAGAAAGGCAGAGCTGACATGGTCTTGATTTTTTGAGTTCTGGCTTCTAAGAAAATGACAAAATTATTACACTTTGAGACTTAAAGAAAAGTGACTGTACAAAAACCATTTACATGAACATTCTCTGGCAACTCAATGGCCTGGCATGAATTTAAATAAACTGTGTCTTTCTCCTGATGTGTTGGTGTGCGTAGTAAACTGCTTGGGACCATGACTCACTGATTGCCTTGGGAAGTCAGAAGGTAGAAGTGTTTTGATTATGGGCTGTGTGTTCATTAACTATCTGATTCATTTCCTTTTTTAGTTAGCTTGCTTCATGTTTTTAATGAAAGTTTTATAATAAGTCTAGTAATAGAATGATCATGGGAGGAGGGCTTATGAGCTATAGATTTACACATTATTGACCCAAATAGTGCCCTGACTAACATCAAGAGAGTGGGTATGTATAGCAATAATAGTAGCAGAGGCATAAAGATAACTATCTTATTTGTGGAGTGATTTATGGTTTATAAAATGATTTAAGAGAGTGCTATTAAATGTTTTAACAACCAGTTCTCAAAAATGTATATGTAGCACATTTTAAAGTTTCATCTGCATTCTTTCTTTCTTTCTTTTTTTTATTACTTTCTTCAGTTTAGACAACTGACAATACAATAAATCAATTCTGATTTGTAGTATTTGATGATTTCCAAGGTATAAGTGTTCACACTGAAAATTTAACAAGTGGCTCTTATAAACCAGTGAAAGCTGGCTCTAGCACATCCTTGAGTAGCTTTCTTATGAAAACCCTGTATCAAAAGCATTATCTTAGAGAAGTGGATTTGAATGTAGGCAAAATGCTTTACCTATAATCAAATAAACATTGTGTCAGATCTAGATCTTCTGACTTCAGATTTAAATTTAGGATATAGTAGGTGCTTAATAAATGTTTACTGCTTGATTGATTTTTCTGTTATAACCCAACTACCTTTGATTTGAGGCAGGTGAGAGCATTTGTAAATTGAGTATGATTTCTGGAATTACTGAAGAAAAGGCAGCTTGAGGCAATGGGCAGAATTCTAGATTGAAAGCTAGGATCCTGGGAATTTAGTTTCAGTTTTGTCATAAACTAACTATACTAATGGGTATAAATTAACTTCTGCGGGCTTCAGTTTTCCCATTTACAATGGAAGGGATTGAAGTTGATAAACAATTAGTTGTCTTCTAGTTATATCATTTCAATGTTACTTTTACTTCTCTTCCAGTTCTAAAATAATATGAAGCCAATTTTTTTTCTGACAATTTTTTTTTTTAAATATTCTAAGGTCTCTTCCATTTTCTTAATATAGAAGTGTCTAAAATAGAATTGTTTGAGTTTTTTGACAGTTCAGGGTAATTGTAAATAGTAATTGTTTCTATTCAGGCCAAAAACTCTGAGGGACTTCCTTGCGAAAGTTGAACTTAAATTTCTCTTCTCTTCTCTTCTCTTCTCTTCAAACAAACTAAAAAAAAAATGAAAATTGGAAGAAAATGTGAAATACCACATTGGAAAAACAGCCAAGCAGGAAAATAGATCCAGAAGAGACAATTTAAAAATTATTTGCCTACTTGAGGCCATGATAAAAAAAAAATTAGCTTTCCTCAAGCCATCATTAAGGAAAATTGACCCAATATTTTAGAAACAGAAGGGAAAATACTCATTGAAAGAATCCATTAGTCACCTTCAAAAAGAGATCCTACTCAGAAAAGCCAAAGGAATACTGTTGTAAAATTCTAGAAATACAATCTGAAGGAAAAAATACTGCAAGCTGACAGACAAAAACAACTCAGATATCAAGGAGCAGCAGTCAGTATTATCCAGAATCTGGCACCTTCTACAATAAAGGTTTGGAGGGCCTGGAATACCATATTCCAGAAGGTAAAGGACCTAAGATTACAAGCAAGAATTAACTACCCAGCTAGATTCATCATCACCTTTCAGGGAAGGCAATGGAGCTTCTATGAAGACATTTTCAAAATTTTCTACTGAAAACAGAACTAAACACAAAATTTAATCTACAAAAACCGGACTCAAGAGAAGAATAGAAAGGGAAACAGGAGAAAATAAATATTATTTAAACATTAATTTTTTTACATCCCCCCGATAGGAAAATGATATCTATAACTTTATCTGTCACTGGAGTAGACAAACTGGGGAATCTCATGAACTGAGAATATGATTCTGAATAGTCTCTGATGTGATGACATCAAAGAAAAATATTACAGGGAGGAAAATGGTTTGTTCTTGAAAAAGAAGAAAGGGGAGGTATAAGGGGACAATGAGTTTACATGAATAGGCACAAAAGACCTATTACATTGAGGAGGAAAAAGAAGGGGGATGAGTATTGTTTGAAGCTTGATCTTATCAGTTTTTGATTCTAAGAGGGAATAATCATTCAATTGAGTATAGAAATTTATCTAACCCTATAAAAAAGTAGGAGGAGAAAGAGGAAAGAAAAGGGAGGGGCAGGATAGAAGGGAGGAAAGAAACATTAAGAAAAATGTAAGAGAAGGGGGAAAGGGGTGACAGAAGATAAGATTGTGAGTGGGGTGGGTAAAAAAAACAAAACTAAGGACATGGTAGAAAGAGAAGACAAAAGTACATACAGGGGAGAAAATAGGATGGAGGGAAATACAGACTTGCTAATCATAACTTTGAATGTGAATGGGTTGAACTCTCCCATAAAACAGAAGGGGATATAATGGGGAAAAACTGGACACATTCCCAATAAGATCAGGATGAAACAAGGATGCCCATTTTCACCACTATCATTCAATATTGTACTATAAATATTGACTTTAGAAATAAGAATAGGAAAAGAAATGAAAGGAATTATAACAGGCAATGAGGAAATAAAACTAACTCTTTTTTGCAAATGATATGATGATATACTTAGAGAGTCCTAGA